>NW_011889448.1:79550-119270 GCF_000151845.1 Pteropus vampyrus | reverse complement strand
TTTTTTTTTTTTCCAGAAGAGCTCTTTTTTGCTCTCGTGTTAAGGAAGTTCCTGTTTCAGATTATCAACAGTGGCTAAATGTTACATTTCTGCAACTGCTTATATTTAACAAACCGGTTGCAGATTTTAGAGCTAGACTGGTTTTGCTCCATTTGGATCTTGTCCTTTGCAGTATATCTTCTTTGACAAGAACAGAGCAGTATGCTCACGGAAGAATGGATGAAATATTAGTTTAAAAAAGAACAGAGTTACTTAAGTTGAATCAATCCAACAGAAGCTGATATGCAAGAAATTCTACACTGCAAGCCTGCGTCCTGAAGGCACCTGGCACAGGCTAAAGATGACACTGGAGGGACCAGAGCCCATATGCAAACCTGCCCTTTGGCAGATGCATGTGCTTGGGCTGCCTTTGAATAGCCAGATGGGCCTAGTCTGACTTCAGAGCTTTGAGAGTAGCTCAAATTAAAGGTAATGACATTTGCATATAAATAGCCCCAAGAAGGAAAAATTCAAAGTAGTGTACCTATTAGAACCTAATTACAAGTGTGCATATTCGAGAAGTTTGGCAAGAAAACTCTTAAGCCACACAAAAATTAGTATCTCTAGTTCTCTCTATAATGGGCATTTGTTCATTTTCTATTTATAGTAAGTCATAGTGCTTCAATATTTGCAATGCAATGAGATCTCTTTCAAAATATGCCTCTAATATGATGCTGATGTTGACAAGAATAACAATAACAATAACAATAACAATAATAATAAATGTTTAGGGGCCATAAATATATGATAAGCATATTAGTAGACATTAATATGCATTATCTTCTTTAATTCTATAAACAATAACAATAGACTTACTAAAATTGAAATAGAAAGAAAATCACAAGTATTGGTGGGGTTATAGAGAAGCCAGGACTTGATTTGCCTGCAGATATGAGTATAAATTTGTACTTCTTTGGACAGTTTCTTGGCAGCAGCTATTACAATGAAATATAAGCTTACCCTATGACCCAGCTTTTCCACTTCTAGGTCTATACTTAGTAGAAACACATACACATGTTTAAAGAAAGACATGTACAAGAATATTCATAGCAGTATTGTTAAAAACACAAAAACACAACACTAGAAGCAATCCAAATGCTCACCAACAGTAGACAGGTGTAATAGGGAGTCTGACCTCATTGTTTGATATTTGACTACTAACAGCTTTTATGATTCACCTCTCTTCCTCAGTGTGTCCTGCATCTGGGAAAGCTGCTAAAAAAAAAAAAAACCTAGATGCTTCCTCCTTTGACACAGGCAAGAGATTCAAACCATGCAAACCCTTCCTCCATGAGGGCTCTCATCCCAGCCCCACTCCCTAGTGAAAATAAACACCCAAATCACTCTTCTTTTTTCTTGATCTCAAGTCATTTTAGAACTGCTTGAGAGGCTTGCCCTACTCTCCCTGGTAACCTCAGCTATGTAAGTAATAACCCTTTTTATACCCTCTTGGTGTGTGGGTGTATGTGGTGTCCTCATTCTCAGGCATATGAATTGAACTTTCTGTGAGAATTTATCAGCTTCTTCTGATATTCTTATGGCAACAATGGGCAACCCAGCATATTGCCTTGTTCCTGTTTTTTAAGATGCCTATCTTGAATTATAAATGTTTGGTATTGAAATAAAACTTTATAAGTAATAATAAACTTTTGAATTATGAAAGCCTATCTATGGCACATATTTTTTCACTGAATATTTAACTTAAAATTCTCTAAAAATACCAAGTCTTTTGAAAAAATGAGTGAGTTTAGTCACAGTTATTAATTAGATGAAAAAATAATAAAAATCCAGAGCAATAAAGCAAGAAAGAAAGATGGAGAGAGGGAGAGGGAAAAAAAAGAAAAGAGGAGAGAAAAGAGGAGAGGAGAGGAGAGAAGAGGGGAGGAAGGGAAGGGAAGGGAAGGGATGGGGAGGGGAGGGATAGGGAGGGGAGGGAAGAGAAGAGAAGAGAAGAGAAGAGAAGAGAAGAGAAGAGAAGAGAAGAGAGAAGAGAAGAGAAGAGAGAAGAGAAGAGAAGAGAGAAGAGAAGAGGTCATTTAAATTGCAAGTCATATATCTGGTAATGAATTAATATCCAGAATATTTTAAGAACTTCTAAAATTCAAGAATAAAAAACAACTTAATTCAGAAATGAATAAAAATTCCTCAAAAGAAGATATACAAATGACCAATAACCACATATAAAGATGTTCAAAATCACTAATCATTAAGGAAATGCAAATCAAAACCACAATGAGATATGACTTCACGCCCATTAGGATGGCTGTTATTTGAAAAAATGGCAAGCATATGAAGAAATTAGAACCCTTGTGCATTGCTGATGGAATTGTAATAATGGTGCAGCCTCTGTGGAAAACAGTATTACAGTCCCTCATTAAACACAGAATTATCGTATAATCTAACAATTCCAATTTTGGATATATACCCCAAAGGATTTAAAGCAGAGACTCAAACATATATTTGTACACCCATCTTCATAGCATCATTATTCACAATAGCCAAAAGGTAGAAGCAACCCAAGTGTCTATTAATGGATAAATAGATAAACAAAATGTGGTATACACATGCAGTAAAATATTATTCAATCTTAAAAAGGAAGAAAATTCTGGCACACGCTACAACATGGATTAGCTTTGAAGACATGCTAAGTTAAATAAGTCAGTCAAAAAATGGACAATTATTATATGATTCCCCCTACATGAGGCCCCTTGAGTAGTCAAATTCATAGAGACAGAAAGAGTGGTGGTTGCCAAAGTCTGGAGGGAAAGGATAGTTGGGAGTTATTGCTTAATGGGTACAGAGTTTCAGTTTGAGAAGATGAAAAAATTCTGGAGATGGATGTAGGTATTGGTTATTCGATAATGTAGTGTACTTAGTGCTGCATCTGTATGCTTAAAATGATTCAACTGGTGAATTTTGTTATATATATTTTGCCACAGTAAAAAAAGTAAATATAATCTTGTGATTTGGAAGATAAAATAACCAGAACCACAGAGAATGGTCTTGTTATTTTTATGGTGAATTGCAACCACTCAATTAGCACTACATCAATTCCATTAATAAATGTACACTTAAAGTATAAAACATCTAAAATAAAATTTACACTAAAAAATGTACTACTGCTTTGCTATATTTACGCTGATGTTTTTAGATTTATTTTCTGAAAGAAGAACGTGATATCATGGGTGATCCAAAGCAAAAGAAAATGTAGAAGGACATCAATTATTAAAATCAATTTTAAAGCTTGAATTATCTAATCTGACACCTTCAGTCATTAAAGTGATTTGATAACTGCCAGATATGTTTCCTTTGGTGCTCAATAAACCAAGAGCAATCTTGACAATATGATTAATTAATGCAGGAGTACTTCGTCTTTGTATGTACTTCAAGGCATTTTTCTTTATAGGTGTTTGATTACTAGATAACTGAGAAAAGCTAGGATTTATATAGCCATGGTATATGTTTGGGTTGGTACCTTGAAGTACAACTATGTTCTTTCACAAAATGTCCTTTGGAAACACTGTCAGAGAAGGAATTCTTTGTTAGATGAATCCTGGTCCAAGTAAGTATATGTTTATATTCATGAGCTCAAATGGGCAAAGAGCTTTTAGAGACTTGGAGCAAACTCATGCAGAACTAGCCATGAAGACTTGTATGAATGGTATATACTTGAACCAATGGTGTATACTTACTCTAGAGTTACTTAGGACTTCACTCTTCTGTTTAATTTATGTGTTTAAAATTAGAAAATCTGTGAATGGATAAATATACTGTCGTGCATTCAGACAATGGAATATTATTCAGCACCAAAAAGAAATAAGCTATGAAGCCATGAAAAGACATGGAAGAACATTAAATATATGTTACTAAATGAAGGAAACCAATACAAACAGGCTACATACTGTATAATTCCAACTATATGACATTCTGGAAAAGGCAAAACTATGGAGACAGTAAAAAGATCAGTAGCTAAGAGGAGTTAGGGAGAGGGAGGGATGAATAGGCAGAGGACAGAGGATTTTTAGGATAATGTAACTATTCTATATGATAGCACCATGGTGAATAAATGTCATTATACATTTTTCCAAATCCATAGACTGTACAACTCCAAGAGTGAACCCTAATGTAAAGTATGGACTTCAGGTGACAATGATGTATCTATGTAAGTTAATCGATTGTAATAGATGTACCACTGTGGGGCAGGGTGTCCATAGCTGAGAAGGCTGTACATGTGTGGGGACAGGATATAGAAACTCTCTGTGCCTTCTTCTCAATTTTGCTATTAATCAAAAACTACTTTAAAAAATAAAGTCTATTTAAAAAATTAGAAACTCTAATGACAAGCAGAAAGTTAAACTTTTCATTGAGTTGATTGACTCATTTATGTGTTCATTAGAGTTACTTAAAACCAGTCTTGGTATTTTAGGGCAATGAGGATCTTCATTCAGACAGTTAATATGCTAGTTGCTACTGTGTAATCTTGGGCAACTCATGTAACCTAGCTGAAAAGAGAGATAAAAATTTTACACTTAGTTTTATGATATAATTAAACACAATGGCTAAAATATGCATAACATATGGAGTAAGTCTTTAATAAATATTAGCTTTTATTTGTTGTATTAAGGCCTAACAGGGAATCTAAATGCACTTCAGATCTTTAAAACCTTACCTATAATTATTTTTCATGAAATAGGCCTTTTATTATATGAAACAAAAATAATTGATGAGAGTAATTTCATGAAAATAGAGGTCAAAAGAGTTGCTTTTATTGACTATGTAATTCTGTTTATATAGTCGGTTTGGATTCTGCCCATCTCTGTGTCCACAAACCAGATCAAGATTAGATCATCCCAAGTAGATGATTATCTGTATTCTTGTTCTCAGAATGCTATAATAGAGACTATTTCAGATTGATTTATGCTAACATATTGAAAACCAGAAGTCTTACGCATTTAAATAAGAATTTGACATTAAAATATTCTGCTGGCTATAATCACCATGATATAATAAACGATCTGAACCCTACTGATTATATTGAAAATGCATCCCATATTTACTAGTAGCAGAATAATAGTATGTGATTATAAAACAAAAGCAGCTACTATGTCTGCTTCCCCAGTTCCTAATTGTTAAGCTATTATTACAACAATGTATAATTAGTAGTTTCATGATGATGAATACTATGATCACCTATATATTTTCGGTCTCAATATATTGTGATAGTGTGTATTTCTTATAAGCTCTTATAAATTAAAGTAGAAAAAGAGGTGCTTTAGGGTTTATAAGAAACATGGACAAGATAATACATAACTGGGGCCTTAAGTTGTATAAATTAGAGCATGAGGTTATATTAGTTCTATTAAATTGAGATATATATTAACTTAGAAAAAATTGCAAAGCCAAAACTTTTCATCTATTTCTTTATATTTTTAGTAAGCACTCCTGATTTAACTGATCTCATAAGTCAAATAAAGAAAATACAAATAAAACTATATAGAGGGCTTCGATCTGTTCTTCTACTGACTGATTTTTGTCTTTTTTTTAGTAATTCCCTTTCCATGCAAAGAGAATTATTTTATTTTGAGAAAAGGCATTGCATTCTCTATTATCTTGATTTTTGTAACAATGCCAGTGTAAGTGAACCCTGGGAGTTCTTGCTGCTTGTGTGTGTTTGTTTACAGGGTTGAGGGAAGGGGGTGAAGAAGGAAAGCCTCTCTGGACATACAACAAAGAAAGAGATTCTGCTGTTTGCTGATGCACTTAGACTCTCCAAGGGTCAGGTGGTAATTTCACCCTGTGAATCATAGCCTTGGACTGCTGCCGCATGTGGTGAAGGCAGCCCTTGATTTCATTTACAGAAAAATAAACAATATCCCATTGCTCTCCAAATCAGTTTCAAACTTTTGCATTCTTATACCCTAGAAGCCAGTAAATTTATATTAACAAATTTAATATTACACATTTTCTGAAGAAACATACACACACATACATATACAGAAAATAAATTTCAATATGTAAGTTAATTACTATGTATGTAGATAAACTTTGCATCTACTCTGACTCAGTCCAATTGTATTTAGCTTTTTTTCATAAAGCTAAATTTATTAAATTTAAATGACTATTCCTTATTGTGAGATTATGTTTCTTCCTACATTTTCATATGCTGAAATGTCTTCTCCTTTACAGAATGATGTTAATTTGGCTTCTCTGGTTTTTTTTATGTCCTCAGCTGACAAAATTAAAAGCTAGAAACACTTAAACATCCTAATTAATTTTTTTTTTTTTTTGCAAATTTACTGACGGTAACCACAGCCTACATAAAAACATACCTTCTAGGTTGCATGCTTCACAATATTGAATTATTGCTTGGCAATTTCTTCAAACAAGTTATGTAACAGTATAAAAGTGAGAATTCATATTAAACCAGTGTAAAAATGTATTGAACTCTTTTTTAAAAAGGCATCGCTGGGTTCCCTGATGGCCCACATCAGCTTCTGGAATATTCATCTTCCTGCAATGATAGTTTCACAGAATGATGCTAATAATGATCACAGGAAAAGTAAAATATTCTTTAAAATAGATGTAAAAAGTGTGGGGCTAAATTCAAAGAACAGTGAAGATCTTAGGATCACATTTATAGAATTAGAGTAGTATCACTAGTATGAATAAGAACTTATGCCTTCAATTATAATGCGTTTGACCCAGTATCACCTCTAAAACCTGAAAAGAGTTCATTTGACCTTAGAACGCTCTTCCTTCCCTTGTTTCAGGCTCTTATTTCATTTCCTTTAGATAGAGAGAAAGAATATCACCACAAATGAAAGAGCATTTGAATGAATAAGCATATCACTGTGAGAAATAATACTTTTCTTTCTAAAACAATGGAAGTATGTGCAAACTGTAGAGGTATATGCAAGTAAGATGCACAGAAAAGGCATTTGTTGGAATTTGGGGGTGTGATATTACATAGTGGGGTTATGCATGGCATGCGTTTGAACATGAGCAATTCATATTGATGCTGAAATAGAGAAGTAAATAAAATGCAGTTGCTGAATTTTGTAGGATGGGAACAGACTATGTGAATTACATGGACTGAGAATTTTATAATCAGCATGTTGCTTCTGATAGCTGTAAGAGAACAATCTTGCATGGAGCTGCATTGGGTGTTGAATTTGACAACTCCTGTCAGACAAGGCAATTCAGAATCAGGGCAATGTAAAAAGAAAATCCTGAAGACAATACGTAGGCTTCTCTATATCCAAGGAATAAGTGGTTAGTGGTTGCTACACCTGCCACAGTGGGATTAGACTTATATTAATTTGCAACTTGTTTGTATATAAATATATGTTTGCATTAATTATGTAATTATGTGTCAACAATACATAAGATTCTTCCTTAGCTTGCTTGTTTGTCATGGTGATCATTCAATAAATATTTGCTGACTGCCACATATTTGCTTGTTACTTAACCAACAATAATATGCAGAGGACACAAATATTTCAACTTCTGAGCATAATATTCAATATTTACAATAAAATTAGAAAAATGAAAAAGTAGTCAAAAGCAGAAACTTAGCTATTTAAAAAATAAAAGTATGAAAGGATTGAACTCTTCATCTCTGCAAATTTGAACACAGTAATTTATATAGTACATGGGCATTGTCAGAATCCAAGTGAGTCAGTTAATTTTCTAGTTAATTTGAAACTTAATTATTCCTAGAAAGTGATGTACTGTTTTCTGGTGTTTTTAAATTGTGGCTCATAAACTTTTTGATGTAAAACTATTAAAGAATATTTCAGGCACTTACCGGAAAAGGAAGAGAATTTGATATTAGGGAATGGGGAAGCTGTTTCCCTCCCTTTTGAAAATGGAACTTTGGTAATTATATCAAGGTTTAATTTTTTATTTTATTATAAAAATATGTCATTGTATTGCTTTTCTAGTGCTGCCATAACAAAGTGCTATAGGCTGGGCTGCTTAAACAACAGAAATTCATTTTTTATACTTCTGGAGGCTAAAAGTTCAAAATCAAGGAGTTGGCAGGTTTGGTTTCTACTGAGGCCTTTCTCCTTGGCTTACAGATGGTTGCTTTGTCTTTGTGTTCTCACATGGTCTTCCCTCTATGTGTGTGCGCCGCTGGTGTCTCTCTGTGTCCGAATTTCCTCTTCGTATAAGGACAGTTTCCTTTTCTTATTAGATTGGACCAAGGTCATTCTAATGGGCTCATTTTACCTTAATCACCTCTTTAAAAGACCTAGCACCAGATACAGTTACATTCTGAGGTACTGGGGGTTAGGGCTTCAACGTGTGAATTTCAAAGGAGGGGAACACAGTTCAGCTTGTAACAGTCATGCTTATTGAAAATAATTTAAAATAGAAAGTTATGGGGTAAAAAGTGAAAATTTTCTCTTTATTCTTCCCTGACTCACTTCTCAGAGGTAAAGTGAGTTCATAAATTCTTAAATATTTGTGTAAGAGATTAACTAGGTATTCACTAAACCTATTCTTTCTTCTTCCTGGGCAAAAACCTAGACTATATTTCTCAATCTCTTACAGTTAGATGAGGTCATGTGACTGCATTTTGACCAATAAAATGTGGCCCTACATTTTAGACCAGATCCATAAAAACTTTCATGGGCATGCTTCCCTGTTCTTCCTCTTGCATTTCAATAAAAATCACAGTGTTGAAGAGGGCAGAGTCACATTTAGAAAGACCTTGAATCACTGCTGAGAAGACTGATACTTGCTCAGAATAGAAAAACACATTTTGAATTCTGCATGAACAAGTTAACTTCAGTTGCCTTAAGCCACTGAGATATGGAGACTTATCTTTTACAACAGCTAGCATGATCTTAACTAAAACTGTAGAAATTTTCTAAATTAACACATGCTTACATTTGTGCCCCATAATGCTACACATTCATTTTTGCAACTTGCTTTTTAAAGACAAAATAACAAGCCACCTTCTATATAGCTCCGTGAGGATCTCCCTTTTTTCAATATAGTAAAATTTATGCATTTACCATTTTAACCATTTGAAAGTATAAATTCAATAACATTTAGTACAATCACAATGTGTGCAACCATCACCACTTCTTTGTTCCAGAAAATATCACTCCAAAAGGAGATACTGTACCCACTAAGCAGTTGCTCCCCATTACCATCTCCCCTCAGTCCCTGACGACCACCAATCTGCTTTCTGTCTCTTGATTTTCTTATTATGAATATTTTATATAAATTCAGTCATGAAATATGAGGCCTTTTGTATCTAGATTCACTCACTTAACAAAATGTTTTCGAGGTCTATTCATATTATGGCATGTATCAGTACTTGATTTCTTTTTGTAGTTGAATAATTCTTTCTTGTATGGCTATGCAACAATTTCTTTATCCATTCATCCATCTATGGTCATTTGGGCTGTTTACACCTGTTGGCTATTGCAAAGAGTGCTGCTATGAACATTAATGTACAAGTTTTTCTTTGAACACTTGTTTTCAATTTGGGGGGAATACGCCTAGGAGTGTTGGGTTATACAATAATTCTGTTTAATTTATTGAAGAACTGCCAAACTGTTGTATATAGAAGCTAAATCATTTTATATACCCACAAGCAATGTATGAGAGTTCTCCACATCCTTACCAACACTTGTTATTTTCCTTTTCTAAAAAAAATTATAGCTATCCTAGTGCATGTGAAATAGTATCTCATTGTGGTTTTAATTTGTATTTCCCTAATGACTAATGATGTTAAACATCTTTTTTGTGTGCTTGTTGGCCATTTGTATATCTCCTTTGGAGAAATATTTTTTCAATGCTTTGTCCATTTCATAATTGGGCTATTTGTCTTTTTGTTGTTGTAGAAGTTTTTTTTTTTTGTTATTATTCATTCTCTTCTAGATCCTTATTAGATATTTATTTTGCAAATATATGCTCCCAGTCTCTGGGTTATCTTTTTGCTTTCTTGATAGTGTTCTTTGATTCATAATTTTTTTAAAAATTGAAGTCCAATTTATTTTGTTGTTGCTTGTTTTTTTGTGTGTGTGTCATATGTAAGAATTAATCATCTAATCAAAGGTCTTAAAGATTTACCCTTATGTATTCTCATATGGTTAGCTCTTATACTTTTTATATTTACATATTTGATCTATTTTGCACTAATTTTTATATATGATGTGAGGTGAGGATTCCACTTTATTAAGGTAAGCCAAGATAAAGTTGAATTATTATTACACTTAGTTATAAACTGAAAGAAATACATTGTAAGTAGCCAAGGAGAGCATAGGTAGAATATGATGAGAATGTAAAGGATTTTGAGAGAGTAAAAGAGGAACATGTTAAACCAAGTCTTAATAAGGAAACATGAACTTATGTTCATGGAAAGGAAAACATAAATGTTTCTTGGAGTTTTGACAATGATTTTAGAAAAGCACTAACCAATAATAACTGTGGTTATTACTATTCTGTAATCCTCCTCCATTACCCACGTTTTTAGTTAAAGTTTGCTACAAACAGCAGAGTTTTTTGTTGTTGTTGTTTTTGTTTTATACTCTGAGAGAAGGAAGGGAAACAGTTGATGTCCAGCATGGGATACAATAGCAAATAGAGAACAGCTGTCAGAAAAAGCAATTTAAAATCCTGCAGAAACAAGAAACATGGACAAAAGAGACAAAGGAAAGTGCAACTATCCCCACTCTGTTTCTATTAAAGTAATCCTTGGAGATATTAGGGACATATGGTATGGCTCTATGAAAGAAGCATTTGATCCATTCTTTGGTAACCAATAATGGATAAGGAGAGCCTGTTTATAGAGGGAAGAGCGTAGGAAAAGACACACATGGAACTTAAACAGTCATTTTGGCTCTGGCATTGGGCAAATACATGATAACATAGAAACTAAGCAGAAAAAAAAAAGATTGTGTATATTATAAGGCCTTTAAATATAGAGATAAAAAAACTGGGAATCAATTTTGGAAATAAGTGGGCAACTACTTGGAACTTTTGATCAGGGAAATGAAACAGAGCTATAATTTCAGCATATTAACTTGACAGTATTGTTAAGAAATTAAAAGTTTAGGTCATCGTTACCACTTGGGAAGCACGTGTGATAGTATAAGTGAGAGATTATGAAATTCCAAGCTAGGATTCTAATGAAAGGAATAACAAAAAAAGAGATCATGTGAGATACGGAGGTAGAATTTCTAATATTTGGCAGCTGATTAGATGGTGACAAGGGATGTAAGTAACTACTCCCAAAACTTAATAACATAAAACAACAATAAATATTTATTATCTCTTACAATTCCTGAGGATCAAGGTTGTGGATTGGTGTATCTCCTGAGGTTATGGGCCGATGTCAGGCAAGGCTTTAGTTATCTGCAGGTTTGACTGGAGCTGGACTATCCACCTCCAAGGTGGCTTATTCACATGGCTGACAAGATAGTGCAGACTGTTGGTAGGTTTCAGTTGCTCTCCACATAAGTTTCTCCATAAACCTACTTGTATGTCTTCACATCATGGTGGCTGGCTTCCCCTAGAGTGAGTAAATGAAGAGTCTAAGGCAGAAGCTGTAATATCTCTTATAACCTAGCTTGAGAAGTCTCACACTGTCACTTTTACAATATCCTATTGGTCACATAGGTTAGCCCTAATTCGAAGTGGAAGAGGAGTATACAAGGGTATGAATACTGGGAGGAGAGTATCATTGGAGGACATCTTGGTGGCTGGCTATCAAAGGGTGGTTTTCTTTGAGAGAAGGAAACCTTTAGTATATATCCCCAGATCCTAGCCTAGTGCATTACTTGTCTGAAAAATGAAAGATGACTGAGATTTTGAGCATGTATAATTGAGAGAATTGTAGCTCTGTGCCTTATAGAAAGAGATGGAGAAGCTTGTTTGAAAGGGAAGATTATAAGTTTGATTTCTTCTTATATGTTTTCTTTGAAGATGTATTTATTTGTTTTTAAACCCCCAAATTTCAAAGGCTAATTGAAATTGACAAAGTTCAACATATATTCTATATTCATCCCTTCCAAGTGCATGAGTTTTATGGTGAATAAGAAGAGGTATGAACCATTGCCTCAGTTTAGATGGAACTTTTTGCTTTTTGGCAGATGCTATAATATCGAAAGAACTTGATTTTTTTTTTTTCGGGAGAGCTTCTAAACGAGGGCAATGTTCATGGAGACATGATGAGAGACTGAAGATTTTTAAAGGGGCAAAATAGAGATGATTTCATTTTCTGTGCTATATAAAGTTAAAAAATTCCAAAAGAAATCATAATAGACTTGCAGTTTTTAGAGATGCATTTTTCTTTGCCAAACCCCTAATTTCTACTGCCATTTTATGATAACAGCTAACATGACTGCATGTATCTATTCTAATCACACAGAGCCAGACATTTTATAACACGCAGCCTCAAGGATGTGTCTGGCCTTGCTGAATCCCTATGGGTGCTATTCTTATACTCTGAGTTTGAAGCTTCATTATTCCTTAATTACTTATTAGAACTGCACATACCACCCAAATGGAGATTTGTAAGTGCAAGCATGAGTGTGTATGTAAGAGAAGCTATAATCATTTCTTGTATCCTATCTCATTCCATCGAAAAGCTTCACACCCTTGTGTTGTTGTAGCAGATGGGTAACCTGTTCGTTAACATATAATTTTTGAGATTTGCAGTACAGTTTGCCCTAACCATCCATCCATTAACAATAAACTAGAACTGCCCTAGTATTCTAATTTCCTACCACTCTCCATCCTGGATTAAGTGATGTGAATTATTTATTACCCTGTAATATCTATTTGTCTGTAAAGGGTGTTTCTTTTGTTCATATTAAAATTGACTGCAGCTTTTATAACCAAACCAAAATGTTGCCTATTTCCTTCTTTTTACTGTTAATTTAAATAGAAAAAAATATTTTTTTGGAAGATCCATTTTAGCACAGAATTGATTTCATGTGTTTCTCCTAATGATTAGAGCAACACTGTTTGCTACCTGCCCAATCTGTCACTGGCTAGCATAGGGGAAATTTCAGGTGACACTAATAAATCTTGCAAATTTAGAAGAGCCGAATAGACATACAGCCATGTGATGAAGCATATTGCAAATAGTTAACACAGGAACCGTTATGTCTGAGAGAAAAAGACATAAAAGCTACTACTAGCATTAAACATAAGGCTTTTGTTTTTCTTTTTTGTTGTCGTTTTCAGTTTTATGCTTTGATTCTTTGGTCTATTTGTTGACAGCACTTTCATTCTTCTGCATTTAAAAATTTTAATTTAATGAATAGTAATTTTAAGGAGAATAAAGCACATATTTAACAATACTAATTTGGGGACTATACAGTTGAGAAAGAGTGACTGCTATAAGTATTCAGTGGTTATTAGTGATAAGAAATAGCCCAAGGTGTGCAATTATTTCCCAGAAGATATCTGGGCATCTTCCAGCAGTAATTGGAAGACTGAGAAGGAAGTGTTTTGGATAATATTCTATTCCAATGTACTTCTCAAACACTCAAGTTGCTCTGTAGATTCATACAGAAGCTCTTGTCCACTTTCAGAATCTCTCTAAAAATGGCAACCAGATTGATTTAGTCACTTGCATTTATGAATAAAATTCATGTGTGGCTCAGAGAGGGAAAGTGACCCAGGGAGTACTTTTCCTAGGCACTTTAATGATGTTTTTCATGACTCAATCTGTGGGACTGGAGAGGATCTGGAATCCTATCTCTCCTGTTTTTGGGGAGATGGGAAAGGAATTCCAACATTGCTACTGTTGAACGGAAAGCCTCACAGCATGACTCCTGATTTTCCTAATGTGTAAATTACTGTAACTTCAACCCCAAAGGTCTGAACCGTTTCTGTCAATTTAGTGTCTGAGTTTTGGTATAAATGCAAAAGAAACTTCAAAATAGAATTGCAGATTTTTACTTCTAGAAGTATTTTTTTTCTGAAATACTATTGAGATATTTACCTTGATTGACTGATGTGATCTATACTGGAAGTTGGCAGAAGCGAGCTCTGTCCTCGGAATAACACCAACTCTTCACTACTAGGAAATGCATGAGGCTGGAGAAGTTTTCCTCTCCTATTCTGTTTCATCTTTTTATTTGGTCTAGTCCCTCCTGTGACCAGTGCTGCTGAATATAGAATGGCTGATTAGGGTGAATGGTACAGTCTGTGGCAATGAAGACAGACCAATTTACTGGTACCTTTGGGGACAGAATCGGTGGCATTTTACTTATTGGTGGTTGGAGTGAGCCAGTCACAGACAGTGCCACAGAAACGAGTGTGTAAAGTCCGCTTTGTTAATGTCCTGGCATGGGAGCAAATCAGATAAAAGGGAGAAAAGGCCAATTCCAGAACTAAGGAATTAACTATGCTTGTTTTACTTATAGGTAAAGATAGCATTTGACATCCTTTCATTTTCTAGGAAGTACGTTGGATACTGCATTTATTTCAGACTTCCAGAGCTACTTCTATTTTTTTAAATGAGTATTCTAAGAACTTATCTTTTAGGGGAAAAGTCATTCTTTTTCAACCATATATGAAATTTTTTATTCAACCTGATAATACACAAAATAAACACTGCACTCAAAAGCATCCATAGAAATAATGCTGGTTAACGCTATTGAGTTATTTATACTTTCTTCTCTTTATGGTTTGCTCCCTCTCTGTTGTCAAAAAAAAAAAAAAAAAGTCAATCTTTGGTGCTTCCTTAATTCATGGTAGCTTTGTATACACAGGAAGCACAACAGCCTTCTCAGCTTTTGTTTTTCTATAGACTGCTCATTGAAAAGAGGGAAGAAAGATGATCATTTTGAAAGTAGTAAAAGGGGATGCAAGTAAAAGGAAATTGAGGTCAGTAAGGTACTGGGACTATTTTATTAGTTTCAAGTATACAGTACATCGGTTAGACATTTATAGAGTTTATAAAACAATCCCCCTAATTGCTCTTTCTCTCCTCTGGCTCGCCATCTAGCCATTGCATTAATTTTAACTGCATTCCCTATACCATGCTCCCCATTCCCGTGACCATCTATCAACTACTAATTTGTATTTCTTTAACCCTTCACTCCATTCTCCCAGTCTCCCAATCCGCCTCTCCTCTGGCCGTCCTCTATATTTGTGAGTCTGTTTTGATTAGTTTGTTCTCTTTGTTCCTTAGATTCCGCATATAAGTGAAATCATATGGTATTTATCTTTCTCTGTCTGACTTATTTCACTCAGCATAATAACCTCTAGGTCCATCCATGTCATTGCAAATGGTAGATTTCATTTTTTTTAATGGCTGAATAATATTCCATTGTATGTATGAACCATAACTTCTTTATCCAATCATCTGTTGATGGGCATTTAGGTTGCTTCCATATCTTGGCTATTGTAAATTGTGCTACAATGAACATTAGGGTGCATAGATCTTTACAAATTACTGTTTTTGGTTTTCTTTGGATAAATACCCAGAAATGCAATTGCTGGGTCAAAAGGTATATCTGTTTTTAATTATTTGAAAAACTTCCAGACTGTTTTCCATAGCGGCTGTAACAATTTGCAATCCCACCAACAGTGTATGAGGGTTCCCTTTTCTCCACATTTTTGTCAACACTTGTTCTTTAATTTATCGATGATAGCCATTCTGACAGGTGTGAGGTGATATCTCATTGTGGTTTTAATTTGTATTTCTCTGATGATTAATGACCTTGAACATCTTTTCATATGTCTATTGGTCATTTGTATTTCCTCTTTGGAGAAATACCCATTCAGGTCTTCTGCCCATTTTTTAATTGTATTGTTTGTTTCTTGTTGTTGTGTTGTATGAGTTCTTTATATATTTTGGATATTAACCTCTTATCAGATATATCATAAGCGAATATCTTTTCCCATTTAGTCGGTTGTCTTTTTGTTTTGTTGATGGTTTTCTTTGCTGTACAAAACCTTTTTATTTTGATGTGGTGCCATTTTTTTTTATTTTTTATTTTTTTATTTTGTTTCCTTTGCCCAGGGAGATATATCCAAAAAGAAATTACTGTTAGCAATATCAGAGAGTTTACTGTCCATGTTTTCTTCTAGAAGTTTTATGGTTTCAGGTGTTACATTTAAGTCTTTAATACCTTTTGAGTTTATTCTTGTATACAGTGTAAGAAGGTGGGTATTGGGACTTACTAATTGCATTTTTGCTTCTCTTGAAGGAAAATGACTATCTGATACAAGTAGGGAAGCTGATCCATTGATAGCTTTTATCAAGTTTTGTACATCCTAAGTGCCAGATGTAGTGAAGCTATACAACACCAGGAGGCCACGCTGACTTGGACTATGGGCACCTTAGCATTTGGACCAATAAACAGAGAGACTTTCCTAAATGTCCTTCTGGAAACATTACACAATGTTATGTTGGGAGCAGCCATGGAAGGAGTAGGTTTTAGGGATTCCCAGTATTGACTAAGATTAAAATGACAGACAACACTATAGGAAGGGGAATGGCAGTTAGATTTAATTTGAGTTCTAAGAAAATAAAGACATTGTCAACCAAAGTTTGTGAAATAAAAATTATATATGCTTTATAAATTTTTCTTACTCTTTTGTGGTTAAAGTTTGTACATACAGTTAACTGTGTGGGTAATTATCTTAAGCTTTTTACCAAGTGCAAGATATTTTATTTCTGCAGAAAAATAACTGTTTGGAGTAAATTACATTGACTTATTCATATAAACTATCAATGCCTTGATGTAATAATCCATTAATTAGTTAGAATTTATATTACTTTCCTTCTGCCCACAAAGTTTTAATCAATCTATTTCTATTGATAGTAAGAAAAGATTGAAAAGAAAATTCTCCACCCTTTTCTTATATTTTGATATTGACTTATAGAAAAGCTATCACACTATTGGAAAACCAACCAATGTTTCATGCATGAACTTCCTTAAATTAATTTATTCTAGTAAATTCATTAAAACTACTTAAATCCTTTTTTTTTAAAGGACCACCTATCAGAATTTCTATAATTAGCAATTACAATATTTTGAATAATTGGTAACTCATATACTAAAAATTCAATCTGCGCAAAAGTTGCCTCAACATTCTTTTGTTTCATTTGTTCTAAAATGTAAGATTTTCAGAAAACTGAATTTTTGTACATATTCTGTTTTGTGACTCTGAAGTGTGTCCATTGAGACCATTTCCAATTTTTCACTATTATAAGTAGTGCTCTATTCATTTCTATATTTTTCTTTTTGAACACATTCTTGAAATTCAAATAACTGAATCACAGGTTAGGATATCTTTGACACTTGATATACATTAGCAAATTGTCTTTATCAGTCTCTTATATTCCCACTATGGTACATAAAAATGCCTTTCTCATTGTACTCTCATTAGCATTTTACAAATTATTTTTTAATTTAATAAAAGAAAACTCGAATTTCATTGATCTTTATTATACATATCATTGATTAATAGCAAGATTGAATAGTTTTTTTGTTTATTAGCCACTGCACATTTTTTTTGTTACTTTCTTGTTTTTAAGTTAAGGAAATTAGTGCTTCTTATGGTTTTATGTAACTATTTATATTTATATTTTTATGTAATAAAGATATTAAAAGTTTGTTGTACTTGCAGATGTATCTTTTTTGTTCGTTACATTTTAATATTTTTCATGCTATTTTAACATTTATTACATACTTTTTTTCATATTAAAAAATTAATAATCCAGGTTCTGGGTAACTCAGTATGACTTGAAGAATGCATAAGAACTTTTCAGATGAAAAAGAAAAAAGGAAATTTCAGAGGGAAAAGCATACAAACTTGGACCTATCTGAGGAAGTGATAGAGGTGAGTGTTGCTGAAACAAAGTGAGTTGAAGGGGTGGTAGACCAATTGGCCAAATATTAATTTTCTGCAAGACATTTAACAAAATGTCCAGTTTTCTAAATTTACTATTCTAAAAATGAGTTTTCTTTATTAAATTTTGATGCAATTTTTTTCCAAATGAGGCATTTTTATCCTCTTTTTAAGATTTCTGAAAATTTTTAATTTATCAGTTTCTTTTCTCTTCATAGCAGCATTTAAAGTAGTGTTCATGTTGTCAAAAGCTAAGGATATAGTTATTTTACTGCACTTATGAATATGATTAATAGTCAGAAAAATATATTTCATAATAAATATAAAATCAAAATTTTATCCGAAAACTTCAGTTTGCACTGTTGTCTCATTTTTCCAATTTTTTTTATTGTGATACAATAACACAACATAAAATTAACTATTTTAACATCTTGTAAATCTAAAACTTTGTACCCATTAAATATTAAATTCCAATAACCCTTCCCACAGCCACTGGCAAGCACCATTTGCTTTCTTTTTTTTTTTTTTTTTTAGTTTTTATCTCCCTTTTTTCCCCACATCCCAGCCTCAGCCCCTGGTAACCATCATTCTATTCTGTTACTGAATTCAGTTTTGTTTTGGTTTATTTTTGAGATTCTACTCATAAATGGTATCATACGATATTTGTCTTTCTCTGTCTGGTTATTTCAGTTAGTATGTGTCCTTCAAGTTTATCCATGTTGTCATGAATGGCAGGATTTCCTTCTTTTTTATGGCTGAATAATATTCTGTTGGATATATACATTTTCTTTATTCATCTGTCAGTGGACATTTAGGTTGTTTCCATATCTTTGCTATCGTGAATAATGATTCAGTAAACATGGGAGTGCTGGTATTTCTTTGAGATAGTGATTTCATTTGCTTTAGAAATATACCCACAAGTGGGATTGTTGGATCATATGGTAGCTCTACTTTAAATTTTTGAGGAACCTCCATGCTGTTTTCTATAGTGGCTTTTCCAATTTATATCCTACCAGCAGTGTACAAGGGCTCCCTTTTCTTCACATTCTTGCAAATACTTGTTATTGCTTGTCTTTTTGATGATAACCATTCTAACAGGTATGTGAGATGATCTCATTGTAGCTTTAATTTTGTTCCCTGATTATTAATGAAGTTGAGCACTTTTTCATATGACTGTTGGCCATTTGTATGTCTTTTGGAAAAATGTCTATTCAGGCCCCTTGCTCGTTTTTTCCCCACTGAGTCTGGACTCATAAATCTAATATGGAATATCTGGAAAAACTACATTTGTTAAAATGCAATGATTTTTGGTTATACCCACAACAGAATTTCAAATGATCATTAGAAGAAAAATAACGATACTCCTTTTTAGTGTATGTATAAAACTACACATATTACTTGGTCAGCACATAAAAAACGTAAACACTTCAAAAATAAATTTAATATTTCCCTTGCTCCTTGGAGAAACTGTGTCTCCAAAGGTAGCACACCTCTGTAATATAATATTATTAAGATTTCAGCTTGAAGTTAATATTTTTAAAAAAGAAACGAATATATGAGGAATATACTTAATATATTTTATCTTTATTAAATGCCAAGAAAACGTCTACATGCCTTACCTTGCTAGTCTGAAAAATTGGTTTTCAGTGAGCAATTCTCTTTAAACTGAGCATACACAAAGTCAATTGGGTGAAAAAATTGCAAATATTATTGAAGCAACTATAAAGACTGGCTTGTTACATTATAGAAGAATAGAAACACACCAGTTTCAAGGTTTCGTACATAGTTCAAAGACCATAAAGTTCAGACTTTGTGTCTGACTGTGCCTGCTCCTTGCCCAGTATTTATCAGATTGTTTGTTTTTGTTTTGTTTTGTTTTGTTTTGTTTTGTTTTTACTATTAAGTTGTAAGAGTTCTTATATATTTTGTATATTAACCCCCTGTTAGATATGTGGCTTGCAAATATTTTCTTCCATTCTGTATGTTGCCTTTTCATTTTGTTTATTGTTTCCTTTGCTGTGTAGAAACTTTTTAGTTGTGACACAATCCCATTTGTTGATTTTTGTTTTGGTTGCCTATGCTTTTGGTGTCAAAACCATTCCATACCAATGTCAAGGATCTTTTCTCCTACATTTTCTTCTGGTAGTTTTACAGCCTCAGGTCCTTCAAGATTGTGTGTATGCTTGGCTTGGCCATATCTAAGCTTCTTTATGGCCCTTTAAGGTTAAGTTCATCTAACACACAAAGAATTTTATGAATCCCTCTATAGCTGCCTCGAATTCAGCCTTATCAGTAATAAAATTGTACTTAATTAATCTCCTTTTGATTTTTTTTTGGCCTGTTTCTCAACTAGTTTCTAATTTGGGTGCAAGGCTAGGGATGATATTCATTAGCTACCTAATATCCCAACATCTTGGATCTTTGTCTGGAAATCTTGACCTGATATTTGAGGAAGAAAAATATCACACTTCTGGTAAAACCTGGATAGAAGGCATCAGGTTTCAATGCTTTTATATGTCATGTGGTATTTTGACCTTAGTGGGTTGCAGCAGTTTATACTGCAGTAGGTTCTCAACAGGATCAGGCAGGATAGGCCTCAGTAAGTATAACAAATGGGAGACTCTGGCTGCCCTTATCCTGACCCATACTGGCTTAGCTTTTAACCAAGCAGGGTCTGCTGACACAAGGATTAAATGATCAGAAGAGAAAGCCATTTAGTCCTAGTTAAGGCCTATATCAAAACAAACTGAGCTTTCCAAGTGTTTGAGCTTTCTAAGCTTTCGTGCATTTAGTAAAAGGGGGGACAAAGGAAAATGTTTGCTGTTTTCTCAAGCAAATATACATACTGGATTTTTTTTTTTAATTTGAGACACAATTGACATATAACGTCGTGTAAATTTGAGCTGGCAACATGTTAATTAGATGCTCCTATATATTGCAATAAGATTACCACCACTATAGTATTAGCTAACACCTCCGTCATGTCACATGCTTATCTTTTATTTTTATTTTTATTTTTGGTGCTGAGAACATTTAATATCTAGTCTCTTAGTAATTTCAAGTACATAATAAAGTATTGTTAACTATAATCACAATGCTGTGCATTAGATCCTCAGAACTTATTTATCTTCTAACTGCAACTTTGTACCCTTTGATCAATATCCCCCAATTTTCCCCACCCCCTAGCCCCTGGTAAACCCCCATTTTACTTTCTTTTTCTGCAAGTTCAGCTTTTTAGATTCCACATATAAGTGATATCATAATCCCACTTCTGAGTATATACCCAAAGGATATGAAAACAGGATATTGAAAAATTATCTGCACTTCAATGTTCATTGCAGAATTTCACAATAACCAAGATATAGAAAAAACCTGTCTGTCAACTGATGAATAAATAAAGATGTGATATATATCTATATCTATCTATCTATCTATCTATCTATCTATCTATCTATCATTGATCTATCATCTATCTGTATATATATAATTCAGCTATGAGAAAGAAGGAAACAATGAATTTTTAAACTTACAATAGTAGAATCACTTTCTGCTAAAAGGAGATAGAGGCCAACGCTATATGTATTTCATGTCAAGCATAAGTAGGTGATGTCAGTTCAAAAACCCCCAAGTTCATTTCTTTTAATGTCATTTTGAACTATTTTGAGGGCTAAGGGGGAAAGACTGAATAGACCAGTCTTTTGGAATTAAGTACTTTTTGCATATGTTCATGTCTAAGACCTCACCACATCACATCAACTGGGACCTGGATTTATTAATGACATAAATCTGGGCCAAGGCTTAAGCACTCCTAAACCCAGAAGGTGTTTTCACCTAGAAAAGGATGGTAAATTTTGTTAGTGAACAGTTAGAAAGAAAAAAAAAATTGAAAATAAGTACAACATGCTATTTTTGGTTGTTAAAGTGAAGAAACATCTGAATGAAATTGAAATACCAAAAGTATAGGGGACAAAAACATTTGTTCCTGAAACACTCTGCTTAGAGAATCAGATTTATTCAAGTAGTCAAGGGAGAGCCAGAGTAGTGTGACATTTATACTTCAAATTTACTATCTGCACAGGAGCAGTAGTAAAATGAAAGCAAAATAAAGGAATAAGGAGTGATTAAGCAGACAAAGAGAGATTAACTTGAAGAATTTAGAACCAGGCAAGACAGGATTAAAAAATAAAAGAAAATGCTGTGGTCCTTAATAATAAAATATTTTTGCTAAATGCCAAATGAGCAAAAGTTAAAAACAAGATTTTGCCAGTGGCATAAAGCAAACCTCTGGGATATAAAAATAAATCTGAAATGTTGTTTTAAAACTACTTGTTACAATAAAATTATAATTAAAAATTAGTAGGCATTTTTAAATGTGGTGAACTTCCGGAATGCTCCAGTAGTCATTCTAGTGCTCATTTGTAATGCTACATACTCACTTTCAACTAGCATTTCTGGAGGAGCATCTCACACTTTCTTCTTTTTTACTTTCTTTTTATTCTGTCTTATGCATGATACATAATTTTGGAGTTTTTCTTAGAAAAACTTGGGATGGCAAGTTTAACATTCTATTTTTACTTCATCCTCACAAGGGAAGAATTTTGAAATGGGACTTTCGCTTGCAAGACCCATGGCCTAATTAATAGCAAATAAATAAAACTAAAGATGTTCATAAAGTTTATCTCTTTATATATGTAACTATGCTAAACAACAGAACATAGTCTCCATTGTTCTGCCTGGAATTGATATTTAAATTTAAGTACACATTTGTTGGCTCAAACAAAATGGGGTGTTTCCTATAAAGTTTTCTAGCTCATGCTCCCTTAATATATTCATATTGGCAATCTATTTCCTTTTTTAACTATTTGAAAATTCTTAACTGTTTTTGCATGTCATTTATCATCATTATTAAGTTTACTCTTGCAAAAGTATATATGAACATACACATCAACTGAATGACAAAATTTTAATACAAACAAATAAGATTTTTGCTTTAAATTATACTAATTACGGGAACCTATCTTTGAAAGCAATTATTTAAATGATAAAATTAAATCTGGATGATAAGACTTGTGTTTATTATTGATTGTTACATTGATAATAATGCAGTAAATAGGTAACTTCATGGTCAAGTACAATTCAAGAATGCCAAAGACAACAATGAAGTATACATTTAGCTTCTGAGACCAAAATTCTGAAACCAAAACTGAAACCAAATAGCATTTTTCAGCCTGAGGTCTGTGTGAACTCAATTGAGAAATATCATCTTAAAACTACAGACACATTGTGCAAAGTATAGCAATGATAAAATAACCACTGAAAGATTTTATTCTTCTATAACATAAATTTTTACTCAATATTATGTTTCTAAATTTCTTCTGCCCTTTACGGTATTCTGCTAAGTATGCAACTATTTATCCTTCCTTCAGTTAATGCATACTTATAGATGTTTTGACTATTTTTTTCTTTATCTTTTTCTAGAAATACTGCCTCGAACATCCTTGTTCACATCTCTTTGTAAACATGTGTGTCTCTGGGTTATATACCAAGGAGTGTAAGTTTTGTTTTGTAAGGTTTATGCTTCTTCCATTTGTCAGATAATATAAAATTGTTTTCTAAAATCACAGTAAAATTTTCCTCTTTGTAGAAGAGACTAGTAAGGATATCCAATACTTATTTCCCAGTCTGCCTTTCAGCTCAGTGGCTGAGTTCTGACCCACAGAATGTAGAATGTAGGCAGAGGTGGTGTGCAATCTTGAAAGAGAAAAGTGTACCTGTCTCATTCTCATTCTTCTGGCCAGAATGGAGATAAAATGCCTGGAAGGGAAGGAATCTTAGATAATGAGGGAATAACCATGCCTTGAGGATGATGAGAACAAAAATACCAAAAAAAAAAAAAAAAAGCCTGGGTCCCAGATGATACTAGAACTCCATCTTAGTGATTAACTTCTAATGTTAATGCGAAAGAAAAATAAGCCACTATTAGGTTAATCACTGATAGCTTAGATTTTCTGACACTTGGCAAAATCTAATGACAACCAAAATGCATTCTCAACAGTAGCTTATAAGCATTCCCACTAGTCTTCATTCTTAACAACTCTTATTATCATTATATTTTCTCCATTGTTGAGTATTTGATAAGTCTAAAATGTTCCTGAATTGTGGCTTTAATTTTGATTTTGATATTATTAATGAAATAAGTATCTCTCCATATGTAATTAGATATTTCCATCTATAAAAAAAAATTGTTCTTGACTTTTAACTACTTTTCCTAATGAAGTTTCGGTTCTCATCGATCCTTTGTGGTATTAACTGTCTTTTGGTTCAGACTATCTTTTCAATATGATTTTTAATAAATTCCCTTTTGACCTCATCTAGCCCAACTAAGTTATTGCTCAAGCTGGCTTATGACTTTAAACAAAGAATGCTTATGGGGATGGAAAAAATTGTCACTTTGATAATGGGTTTTTTAAAAGATTTTTTAATTAAAGTATAGCTAACATATATATTGTATTAGTTGCAGGTATATACCATAGTTATTTAACATTTATATACCTAAAAAAGTGATCACTGTGATAAGTCCAGCAACCATCTGACACCAAACAATGCTATCACAATATAATTGACTGTATTCCCTATGCTGTACACCACATCCCCATGACTTATTTGTTTTCTATCTGGAAGTTTGTACTTCTTATTCCCTTTCACCTTCCCCCACCTCCTTTTTTGATTTTTCGATTGCAGTTGGCATTTAATATTATTTTATATTAGTTTCAAGTATACAGCATAGCTGTTAGACAATTTGATAATTTACAAAGTGATCCCTCTAACTAGTGTAATACCCACCAGACACTATACATAGTTCTTACCATATTATTGACTATATTCCTTATGCTTTACTTTAACATCCTATGACTATTTTGTAACTACCAGTTTGTACTTATTAATCTTTTTATCTTTTTGATAATGTTTTTTATAAATGTAAATGCTTAATAGGTATAGAAGCTTAATTTATAGTTGTTTATATGCAACTTTTGGAGGAAAAAGTGATGGAGTATGGTTCTCTGGTTTCAGGTTTAGAATGCAAGAAGTGAAAGAAAGATATTTGTTAATCCACAAATACTTACAGTAATTTTCAAAATTATAATAAATGTAAAATTCTTTTGGAAAAATACTCTGGACATAGAAGATTACAGTGAAAAACATTTAAATTATATACTTATTTTTCTGCCTAAAATATAGATCTTTGTACACATTTAATCTCTAATTCCTATTTCAATGCCAATTGTATTCATTGTATGTGTATATTATATACTTATTATATGTAATATATATAATATAAACATATATGTTTAATAATAAAAATGATGACTATGATTTATCCAGTATTATTTATGTACACACAAAAATATGATAATGAATCTTTACAACCTGCACATTCTCCTCTCCATATTTGATGCAACATAACCTCAGAGTTGTTAGAATCTCACAGCTAGTAAGTGTCAGACTAAAGATTTTCATTGAAGTCAATTTAATTTCAAAGCCTGCAGTTTTTTTTATCACTTCATACTGCTTCTCTAGCAGTACGAATAGGAATGTTAAAGATTAACTACTTATAAATAAATAAGTTGATATATCTCTTAACTTACTATTAACAACTGCTTCCAAAATTCCTTTCGCATTTATATATTATTTTTACTATAAAAAATGCAAAACTGGTTTCCTGTATGTCAACTCTCTTTATCCATGCTTCTCTGTCTTCAGCTCCTTCTCTTTTAGAGTTAAAATTGCGTTGCTAAACAATTATCTACATAGCTGCGAATTTCACCTAGCTTCAATTTTGTTCATTGACAGGTGTACATTGATAGGAATTTTATCTCTGAGAGTTTCTACCAAGTCCACAGCTGCTCTTTTTAACACAACTGGCTACCTCATAGTTGGTGAAAATAGGGCACTAAACAATGGTAGCCAACATCTTGTTATATTTTGTTCTCCAGTAAATATATAATGTGAAACCAATGGAAAGGAATAACAGGCCTGGGATGGATTAATAATAATGAAAAGATTTACCATGAACTCAAACTTCAGTGCCCTTAACAGGTTTCTCCAAATCTCTGCCTGGTTATGATAAATTTATGTAACATTTCTTAAAAAGAGTCCCTCCACCTCAAATTATACAAGCTTTATCTTCCACAAAATTTAGATTCTCTCCAGAGAAATTTGGAAGTGATATGGATATTTCTAGCTCAAATATAAATCAACATTCAGGAAAAAGAAGATAATGGGAAGGATGCTAATATAGAAAAGAAGAAGAGTATTAAAGGACAAAATGGCAGAATTGATTTTTAAAAAATAGAAAGTTTAGGAGTAATTAAGAGATCATTGAGAAGAGATTGAGAAAAAAATACAGTGAACATGAGATTAGAAACTAAAGAAATATTTATTTCTTCTTTCACGTGGAAGCATTCCTCAGCAATAAAATTTCCACATCAATCCCCCCATATAATTAACCTCAAATACATTTAAATTTCAGTTTGTTATAAAGGATATTATATAAAACTTTAGTTAGGAGTTGTTTATCTCTCTATCATTCTTAGAAATATACACAGAAGCTAAAACTTAGTTGCACATTAAGGATACATCATAAGTAAATAACAAAATAGAATAGGCCAAGTAATGACAGAAAAATAGCTTTCATCAGAGAGATCCAGATCCTTTTGATCTCCCTTGATTTATGAACAAGGTCTTGACTCATCTCAACTCTGAAATGCATTATTTGTTTCCCCGATGCATATACTCAAAGAAATTCTTTTCTTCTTTTTTCTTTGTACTGAAATTGGAATAACTGAAAATAAAAGAACAAGAGAATGACTCCTTTTTGCCACAACATAGTCTTGCTTTGTTCTGATTTATAATAATGTTTTGTCTCTGTTACTTTTTTTATGTTTTTTGCTTATTCTATGCATTTTATCTCTGCTGTTGCTGTCTTTTCCTAGTTCTGCCAACTCTTGAAGGCCTTTGGAGAAGCCACAAATAGAAATGCTTGCAACTGTAATTAATAAAATTTAACTCAATTATAAAGGCCTTTGGTAGCAAAATTATAGGATGTTTTATTTTTCTCAACTGCAAACTTGCACAAGACCCCAAACTCTTGAGTGTTGAAATAAACAGTCATGTTTCAAAGCAGACTAGAGAAAGATTGGATTAGGAAGAGGCCCATAAATTAGGAAGGGACTTAACAAAATAGTAAAATAGTCACAAAGTACCTTCATCTCTTGAAGAGAGGTAAAGGGTTTGGAAGAGTAGGGAGAATTTATGACCACACTAGAGAGAAGATTAATTTCACTCAGAAAATTACGAAAAGTGATTTGAAGAAATTAATAAGGAGAAGAAATTTCTTCCCAATAATTCTACATCATTCTATGTATTGATTTGCTAAAACTTTTGTGTTATTTTTAAGGACACATAATCAGGGGGATCTTATGTATTTCAGGCCTTCTACCTAGTGTATGTGGCAGTTTCCTCTGTGTGTGTGTGTGTATGTGTGTGTGTGTGTGTGTAGAAGAGGGGAGTGACAGAAATGTCTAGAGTAGAAAAAATGATTTTTTAAGCTTTACTGAGATATAATTGACATATAACATTATATAACATTGGGATATTGATTACTTAAGGTATATAACGTGTTGAATTGATACACCGTTATAAAATGATTACTACCTTAGCATTAGCTAAAACCTCAATCATGTCACCTAATTACCATTTATTTTTGTGGTGAAACATTTAAGATATACTCCCTTAGCAACTATCGCATATATAATACAATATTGTGAAGTATAATCACCATGCTGTACATTAGCTTCTAGAACTTATTCATTTTATAACTGGGAGTTTGTACACTTTGACCAACATCTCTCTATTTCTCCCACCCCAAGCCCCTAATAACCACAATTTTATTCTATTTTTAGGTTCCACACATAAGTGTATTATATAATACTTTTTTCTCTGTCTGACTTACTTCATTCTGCATAATGCACTCAAGCTCCAGACACATTATTGCAAATAGCAGGATTCTTTCTTTCTATGACTGAATAACATTCCATTGTGTATGTGTGTGTATGTGTGTGTGTTTGTGTGTGTGTTTATCACATCTTCTTTATCCATTCATCTACTGACAGACACTTAGGTTGTTTCAATACCTTGGGTATTATAAATAATGCAGCAATGCACATGAGAGTACAGATGTCTTTTCATGATAGTGATTTCATTTGCTTTGGATATATCCCCAGAAGTGGGATTGCTGGATCATATAGTAATTCTATTTAAGTTTAGAATGATCTCATTGTGGTTTTGATTTGTATTCTCCTGATGATTAGTGATGGAGAGTATCTTTTCATGTACCTGTTTGTCATTCGTATGTCTTCTTTGAAAAAATGTCTATTCAAAAATAATGAAAACATTTCTTTTTACAATAGCATAAAAAAAATAAACTTAAGAATAAAGTTAGCCAAAGTGGTGAAATACCTATACACTGAAAACTACAAGACACTGATGAAAGAAATTAAAGAAGACACAAATAAATGGAACGATATCCTATGTTCGTGGATCAGAAAAATTTATGTTGTTAAAATATTCATACTACTTAAAGCTATCAACAGATTCAATGAAGTCCCTGTCAAAATTCCAATGGCATTTTTCACAGAAATAGAAAATACTATTCTAAAATTTGTATGGAGCCAAAAAAGACCTTGTATGCCCTAAGCAATTCTGAGAAAGAAAAACAAAGCTAGAGGCATCACACCTCCCAATTTCAAACTATACTACAAAGCTATCGTAACCCAAACACTATGGTAGTAGCTGTTGGTATAAGCTACAGTCTGAGTTAGAAAGCCCAAGAATCAAGGGCAACGATGTTCAAAGACAGGAGAAGAGGGATATCTTATCTAAAGCAGAGAGAGCAAATTTGTCCTAGTTCCATTTTTTTGTTCTATTTAGGTCATCAATGGATTGGATGATGCCCAAACACATAGGGGAGGGCCATCTGCTTTACTCAATTCACCAATCCAAATTCTAATGTCTTCCAGCAACTCCCTCACAGACACACCCAGAAATAATATTTTACCAGCTATCCAAGTATCCTTTACCCAGTAACATTAACACATGAAATTAACCATCATACTACATATTTTAATTTTAATTTACATACTACATATTTTAATTTCATATTTTAATTTCAGAGGTATTTCAAACTCTTATCTTTTTCTAAACTTCAACTACCATTTTGCTCCCCCAGGTCTGTACTGATCTTTACAACTCAAACTTAAAAAGCAGAAACCTGAACCAGAACCAATTGGCTACTGAAGGGGAGCAGTTTTAGACCCCAAAATGCCTCTTTGAGATATTGATTACTTTAGGCTGGTCAATTTTAAGAAACAGCAGACTTGGGAGAAGCTCTAAAAAACCAAGTAGAAGTTACCCTTTGTAAATGGACATTTATATTTGTAAGGGAAATCTTCATTGTAAGGGTGTTGCAGGAAGAAGAAGATGGCTCTAAATCTCTGCTGTTATCAGTGAAGGCAGAGATTTAACTCTGCACAACAATCTTACCCTTGTTTACTGTGTTTTTCCTGATAATCTTCCATGGCAGGCACTCCATCCCCAACATCTTTTGTCCTTAGCTGAAGGTGGTATTAAAGGTGATAGCTTCTGACATTTTGACTTGTTACTCAGTTTCCCTGGGTCTCTCCCATGTATAAAGAAGGTTGTAAGGGGCAACAAAGTAATTTTACTTCTACCCTTCTAAGTTCTTCTGGCTGGTCTTGTGAATGAAAAAGAGACCACATATTAAACTGACAAGCTCAGAGGAGGCCTGCATGGCAGACTTTACAAACTCAGAGACTAGAAGGAGCCACACAGGATGGCCTGAACCTAAAAGTTCCTAACTAAAAGTGGGTTTTGGTGGATAATTAGGTCCTAGGCCTGTGGCTTTCTTGACAAAAGTCAATTTTTACCTTTGAAATTGTCTATTGTTTTTGTGCATCTAAGTTAATATACCTTTGAAATTTTCTGTTGTTTGGACATCTAAGATAACATATCTTTGAAACGTCAGAGTAATTTTCTTTTCAAGACCACTGGAAGTTATAACCACTGGCCCCAGATCATGAGACCACATTGTTATTTTGTTGTCCACACACCATCTCTATATTCGATAAATGTTAACTATCCTGTACTCACCATTGTAAAAGAAGTATGTGTCTCTCCATTTTTCTTTTTATCCAATCCCAGAGATTTCCCCATTTTGCTTTATCCCACCCCCTTAATCTACCACCAAAGGATTTCATGTAACTCTCCTTATGTCTCATCCTTTGATTCTAGTGTAAAAAATAAGCTGCAAAACTGCCGTTCTCTAGAACATATTCTCAATCTGTTTAGTTTTTGCTTCCTGGTAATTGTCAGTTTGGCTTAAGTAAACTCTTATTAGACTTTTTCTTAGACTGAACTGTCATCTTTTATCAACAGTCTAATAATCAAATTGACAGACAGATTAGCAGGAGAAAAAAGTAAAATTTAATAACATATATACACACACATTTTCCCAAAGATTAAAGAAAATATAAGCACAGTATTTAGGTTTTGTTTGCTTGTTTATTTGCTTGTTTGTAATACTACGTCTTTCTTCTTGTTCTCAGCTATTAGGGTACTTCATTCCAGCAGTGACAGAGATAAAGAAAGATGAGCAAATGTTCTGTGCAATAGTTTCCTGCTAGCTCTAATACCTCCTCATTTGCTCCATCCAAGCAAACATCAGAAGACAAGCAAGTCCAAGTAAAAATATAAAAATAAACCAGAATTAATTCTAAACTATAACAAAAGGAAATTATTCACAAGTGGTGTTTTTGGTTTGTTTTGTTTTTGTTTTTGTTTTTGTTTTTGTTTTTGCAAATTACTAGTGACACTCCAGAAAACAATTGTGGTGAAGGAAAAATGCTGATGACAGACAACCGGGCCTTCTCTCCTCCCTCTGCCATGCTCTTACAGAACTTGTGGATACTGCTTACATTTAGCACCTTTCATCTGAATTCTTTGTTGAGAAATCTTTCTCCTCTTAACTTAAACGCTATAAGTTCCTTTAGAAGAAAAACACTATGTACTGTTTTTTCTCTCCGGTTCCTAGGAAATTTTGTAGAACATGGAAGTACCTAATGAATGTTTGCACAATGAATGAACTTATATTTTTTAGTATTTTTACTAGGATTTTTTCCTAGTATTTTCATTTTCCTTTTTTTTTCTCCTCCATAAAAATAGCGGTTATAGTGATAGTGGCACATTCTGGGGAAATTAATTCTACCTTTTGTCACAAACTATTTTAAAATGACAAAGAAATTTATCATTCTGATGCAAGACATCGGAAAGCAGTAATTTGAAAATATACATTACTCTATATAGATACAAGTTGCAAACAAAATGATGGGTTATTTGATATTTTTCTTAATTTTCTCTTATTTAATGTCTAAGTTCCATTTCACTGGAGGCCCTTTGACAAGACAAATGAGTCCTAGATTCTCATGTTTAACAGAGTATTACTGGATAAGATAAAGGTAGTTAGGATACGGTGTATCTAGCACCACCGTGATCCCAAATATGTATTCTGTTAGGCTGTCCAGTACATTAACTTATCCTAATAAGTACCTACTTATTTCACTCTTGTCTCTTTTAGAAACTGCCATTTTCTATATATTAATATAGCACATCCAATATTCTCATGCAGTGCCAGGCTTTTAGGGCATGGAACTAACAACTCATATCACCATTTTCTACTTTTTGTTCCTATTTTTGTGCCTGTTTTTGCTGCCTTTCACAAATTTAAATCCCTTTTCACGAAAAAACAGGCTACATTGTTTTGTTTTGTATTGTTTTGTTTGTTCTCTCTTTCTATAATCTGCACTGAATATCTGATGTTAAATGGAATAACTAGCCTGGTGCCCCTAAGAAAGACCACAGTTGGTATTTAGACTTATTTCAATGACAGCAGAATACACTGAGGTTTTGTTTTTTTGTTTGTTTGTTTTTGTTGGAAGAAGAACAATATCCACACTAAATTTACAATAATCTACATTTAGTTAGGTAATTTTTATCTTTAAATCTCAATAAATGTCAAAATCATCAGTCATTTGATTTTTTTAGCCCAAGCAGGAAAGATTTGACTTCTCCTTAAAACCGAAACAAAGAAAATGTATATATTTGTGTATACTTCCACACACATATTCAAACACCACAAGCAGTAGGCACTATTGACAGCATGGAGTTTGGGAGTGATTGGCACACTGTGTAGCCAACTAATTACTTTCCTGGGAATTAGTGTCTCCTAAGCTAGCAGGTGAGAAGGAGAATCAAGAAGGTACTACGATTTGCCATTTGTATATAATTTGGGCAAAACATTCCTGGAATGTTCCTGGGTATGGGGAAAAAGAATTAGTAATGGAAATGGAAAGAATATAATGAAAAACAGAAGTAATCTAGAGTGATAGGCATTTTTTTCCTCGGTAATATTTCAAATTCATTCATTTTAGTCTGATGACTGGCTTTAATGCTTGTTCAGCCCTCCTTTCCCTGTTGAAGACCAGTTATCTGGTATTGATAACTAAGAAGTATCTCTGACTAAGTCTCTAGGAATGTCTCCTTGGCAGAGGTGACAAGAAACAGCAGAGAGACTTATTCAGGATGAATTGGAGGGAATACAAAAGGCAAGTTTGAAAACAAAACAGGAAAAGAAGGAGAGCAGTAAGAAAAGGACTCTTACTGCTTGATGGATTTATCAATATAAGAATTGTCTAAACTTGTAGAAAATTTTTGTGAGTTTATTTGAGCCAAACTGATGATAATTGCTGGGTAGCAAGATCTTAAATGCTCCCCAAAATGACAGTTTTGCACTTTCTTTTATACATTTGGAATTAAGGAGGAGACCTAAGGAAGATTACATGAAGGTGGGAGAAAACCAGGTGGGGATTGGATTATATTTATGATTATGAGCTCCCATGAGGGTGGTTATGCCTCGGAAGGGTCTGAAAAAAGAATATTACTCTGACATTTCATAGGTGTGTTAACTTAGATGCACAAGAACAATGAACAGGGCTTACTTAAGGGGAAGATAAATCTTTTACTAAAAATGATATACGTGTGACATAACTACCCACTATAACCTTCCCAGTTGGAGATTTATGATCATATCATCCTGTGAGGTTAATTTTTGTCATTGAACTTGTCAGTTTTATTGCAGAACTCCTTTTTCATCCACATATTTTAAAGATCACTGTGTTCTTGCCCTATGTTTTTCTATCTGAAAAAATTGAGACCCGAAATATTAAAAGGATTGCTAAAGGCCACAATTTCTAGATTTGATGTATTTTTATTACTCTTAGTTGCCTGCAAAAACTGAGTAGAGAACTAATCCTACAGTAGTTTTCTCATAGCTGATAATTCTGCCACTGAGGAAAAGTTTCACTCAAGACAATTACGTGTCTGCTCACTCAGACTTTCTTGCTTTCTTCCTCCAACTCTCAATGATCAATTTTGAGTAATTCTGCCTAACAGAGCTATCATTTTAAAAGGCTAACTTTGCTTGCGGCACCAGGTATTACAAAAATATCTCACACTAACCTCTATGTTACCTTCCTGAATGTGAGAAGAGACCATTTGAAAGCAGTAATGTAGTTTTGGAGATTTTTGTTCTTTTTGGCTCTCTAGACTCTAGACCAATATTGATACACTTCAAGATGTAAGCATCTTACTTGCTGAGAAACCAGATTTTTGTGAATTAGTGTTGGGGTCCCACCTCTACCGTTCTGCATTACCAGAATTATTTGCTATGCAGAGGGACACTAAACTGGACAGGAGTGAAAAATGGGACTGCCCAGGCAAACCCCATTTTGCATGGCTTCCCAATCTATATCTGACTTGTTTGGAGAGAAATTAAACCTAATTTTTCCTTTTCCTTTATACCTCATTCTAGTCTTTCCAGTATCTGCTATTTGAAACACTTGATCCTTCCTAATGATGGTAATCCAAGAATTTTCCTATGCCCAGGGGCTATGGAATTCTACCTAGTAAAACTCCCAGACGCTGTGCTGACTTTGGTTCTAACAAAGATTTTTTTTTTTTTAAATCTTGCTTGATTTTCATTTTGACACTGACATCCCTTGATATTGGCCTTTGTTGTCATTACCTATTTTCGGTGATAATATTCTGTAGAAAAATTAATAAGCTATCTTTTACCAAGATTCTTTAGCACCAACAAATAAAACTTTAAACTATGCTGATGATATTCTTTTTCACTTCAAAATTTGGTTCCACTGTTCTCTAATTGGGAAAATAACGAGTTCCATAGTTGAACTACATTTCTAGATATCAAGTGCTTGACGAAATTGCTAAATCATTGTGTTTAATTGAAATAATTGGTTCCTGGATTTATAATCATGAATTATTCAAAGTTCTAAGACAACACATTCACTAACTATGTAAAACAAACACATACATCATATAATTGTAATGATTATGAAGTCAAACAGAGAGCCAAGAAGTATTCTTTATACACTTAGTTTTTTGAGGATTACAAGAGGCAATATCAATTTAAAACTTTTTATACTTATAACTCATATCTGATTTTGATGAATATTTAATTATTTGGTTTTTTTGAGGTTTAAACTTTTAGATCACCTTCAAACATGAATAAATTTTTAATTCTATATCATAACTTTCTGTACCTCAGTCTCTCAAGAGAAAATTGAAGTATTCATAACATGACTCAATTTTTTAAAATATTTATGAAACTATCATGACATCATGAAGAATGGCACTTTTATTCTCTAAAACTGAATCTTGTTTTCTTTTAAAAATCACTAATTTTTTAAAAATGAAATGTCATTACAGAAGTTCACTTTTTAAAAATCTTTGAACAAAATATGACTGGCTATTGTAAGTACTGGGTCCAGGAGGTATAGACCCATAGGAAAAGTGCTTTAGCATTCATACTGTAGTGAAAAGCTGAAGCTAGAAATTTAGATTATTGATTTTATATTTTTCTTCTTTTCTAATATATGCATTCAATGCTATAAATTTCCTCCTAAGCATTGTTTTTGCCTCATCCTACAAATTTTTAAGGTCGTGTTTTTATTTCCATTTAGTTCAAAATATTTTTAAATTTTCTCTTTCAGATTTCTTTCTTTGACCCATGTGTTGTTTACAAGTATGTTTTTAATCTCCACGTATTTGGAGATTTTCCAATTATCTTTCTATTTTTGATTTCTAGTTCAATTTCATTGTGGTCTGAGGATAGACGTTGTATAATTTCTAATCTTTTAAATATTTTAAGATGTGTTTTATGGCCTAGATATGGTCTATCTTAGTGAAAAGTCCATGAGAGTTTGAGAAGAATGTAAATTTTGTTGTTCTTGGATGAAGTAGTCTATAGATGTCTTTATATCTAATTGATTGATGGTGTTTTTGAGTTCCACTATGTCCTTACTGATTTTCTGCCTGCTGAGCCTATCCATTTCTGAGAGAGGTGTGGAAGTCTCCAACTACAATAGCGGATTTATCTATTTCTCTTTGCAATTGTATTTGTTTCCTCCTCACATATTTGATACATTGTTGCTAAGCCCATATATATTAAGGGTTGTCATGTCTTTTGGAGAACTGACTACTTTATCATTATGTCCTTCTTTATCCCTGATAACTGTCCTTGCCTTGAAATCTCTTCTGTCTGAAAATAATATAACTACTTCAGCTGTCTTTTGATTAGTATTAGCATGACATATTTTTAATTTATATGTGGCTTTATATTTAAAGCGGGTTTCTTGTAGACAACATATAGTCATCTTGTTTTTTGATCCATTTTGACATCTTTGTCTTTTAATTGGTGCCTTTAGATCATTGACATTCAAAGCGATTATTAATATAATTGGATTAATATCTACCATATTCATTACTGTTTTCTATTTGTTGCCCTTGTTCTTTGTTCTTATTTTATCTCACACTCTTTTTCTGCCTTTTGTGATTTTAACTGAGTATTTTATATGATTTAATTTTCTCTCCTTCCTTAGCATATCTGTTATACTTTTTTTGTTTGTTTGTTTGTTTGCTTTTTTTAGTGGTTCAGGCATTCATTCTGATTGGTCAGAACTGAAGACATACCAGTTGTTAAATATTTTGAAGAGGAATATTGGGTGGATCTAACCATCCAAAGATATTTACCCGAATGATTCAATTTTATTTTTAATGCGTTTTCTAAATGGTGCTTCTACTACTATTATTATAACTATTACTATTATATATTCAAATTTATTAAGTCTTGGTATATTTCTTACCACAATCCTATGAGATATGTATTTTTATCCTTGTTTTGTACCTAAGGCATCTGAGGTTTGGAGGGGAGAAATAATTTGCCTAAGATTGTGTGGATTCTTGGTGGCAAAATAAACACACTAATTCAAGTTTGTTTCATTGTCAAGTATGTGTTAATATTATAGAATCATCCAGTTTTTCCAGTGAGTGAGTGAGAAAGAGAAAGGGAGAGATAGACAGACACAAAGAAAGAAATACAACGGTTTTTATAAGTCAAATTAACAAATATTAAATTAGGACAACATCCTATATATAAGTATAATATAAATGGCACTTTCACACATAAGGGATGGTGTATGTTTTACTTGATCTAGTAGTTGTAACAAAATGCATTGGTAATGCAATGCAGTGTAATCCATTTGGAAAGCAATTTGATAACATATACCAAGTATCTTAAAAATATTATTATACTTCATTTCATAACTATTCCTAGGATTGTTTCTGTATAAAATATATTTAAATATTGAAAAATATACATACATGAAGTTAGATGAAATCTGATTCGTAATAGTAAAATAATAGAAAAACCTAAAAATTTAAAAATGAAGAGTATTGGTGAATAAAATATGGTACGCCATGATCGACTAAATATTACAAACTCATTTAAATGATATTTGTAAAGAATGTTTAAAATATGGAAAAAACTTCTGTTATAATGTTAAGTAAAAGATAAAATCAGGATACAAAATTGTGTATAAGCTGTATAACCATATTTGTGTAAAACAAAAATTCTCTACAGAGATTGGAAGGAAGTGCAGTCAATGTTATAGCTTTACTTTGGTGGTACACTAGAATCAAGTGTCTCAATTTATTCTACTCTATGCAGTTCTGCTTCAAAAAAATTATTTTAATTAATCCTTGTCATGTTCAGCAGATTTGTGTACCACTATGCTTGGTTCTGTTATATCTATGTTTGTATGAGATAATCTTCATTTGCTTATAATTGAACTTTCGACACTTAGAAGATTTTAGGGTAATGTTGCTCTCTCTGATATTATTTATCCAAATAGAGAATACTATGCTCAGCCAGTCTTGTTTGAATAGAATCCACGGTCCATATTTGATAATGACTTTTCCAGACTTTATTATACCATGTGAATGTAATTAAATAATACTACTTAGTAATTGAGATATGTCTTTTGGGGCAATATTTTTATATTCATTTATATAACTTTAAAAAATATTTTAATTGGTATTAACTATTAACTTACCCTGGAGCTTATACTCAAATATTGATGAAACTAAGGATTTGTAACTGAATTCTATTAAATGTAAAATCTTCTATGTAATTACAATCTAAGGTTATAAGTATGGGTCCTGGATACACATTCCCATGCTAAGTAATTGGAAAAGACATTTAAATTCTCATTGCCTCTGAAAGCTTGTTTATAAAATGGAATCATATCTATCTTGTAGGATTGCTGTAGGAATTTGCTAACACGTATACAATTCTTACACTTAGAACAATTCCTGATAATAATAAATGTGCTCAGTGTTTGTTGTTACTATCATTGCCCCCATTTTTCAGATTCTTTTTGTGCTCAAACAGCTCCATAATATTTCTATGAGCTGGTGTCAGTACCTCTGTAATACTTCCAGTAAGGCTGTTTATCTTTTTATTCTGTTAGAAGTGAATTGAATAGGGATTCTTGATTGTTTCCTTTTCCCTCAGCACCTACTAGTGATATAGGCTCTTGGTCATTAGTAAGAGGTTACAAGGCCTCAGTTGAACAGTGGTTCTCAACCTGAGAGCCACAAGGCATACTGATAAACACTGAGTAATACCAGCACATTCAGTTCATGTTTCTGGAACTACATCTTGGCTAGGATTTTATCTGTTGCTATATTACTTTTTTCTATCTTAAGAATTCTAGTTTTCTCTCCCCAGTGACATAAAAATGAAGAAAATGAACCTGTTAAAGAGACTGTTCACAAGAGTAAATAAAATTATCCATAGCTGGGCTCTATCTTGTCAGAAAAAACAATTTTCCTCATCATTCTTAGAGTGAAAAGGCCTTTTCCCCATTTTCTTTCTCTCTCCAAGACAGTTATTTTTTTTCCTCCTAAGCTTTTACCATTAAGAATCCCAAGCTAGAAATCTTTGTAATCCAATTTCATTTTAGGAGCATTTAGAGCAATCTTTCTGAACTTTTCCTTTCCTCTAAACATCAGGCTCCTCCTTCTTCTGCCACTTCGCCCCTGAAGCTCCTGTAAAAGCCCTCTCAGACCAGATTACTCTTTTCCACAGCCACCACACTACTCTTTCTATACCTCCTCCTGCTGAGTATGGCCCTCACAAAGAAATGTGTTAAGGAAAATAAAATTTGTTTTCTATAAACAATTTAGTGGTTAGAGAATTAATGCCTCCTTGGGAAGTTTGCCTTGGCTGCTCAAGGTGATCCAAGAATCTGCTATTAAAGAGACAAAGACCCTGAACATATTCATTGAATCAGTCTCAACAAAAGTGTCTTGAGGTGAGAGGTTAGGGCCTTTTCAGATCTTTCCTGGGCATACGCACAGCACTGCACATGCACGTGGTTCTCTAGATCCCCATAGTTATGTCAGCTTTTCAAAACCCGCTATGGATATCTCATTCCCTAGATTTTCCTTTTAAGGTTTTGGTCAGTCTCTTGTTTGCCCCAACTGGTATCACTCTCTTAGACAGCAGCAGTGTTAACCAATATCTTTTTATTTATTGACACATGCCCTTAGATGAGCCTTTTTCCACTGAGTGAGTTCTGAGATGGATCAAATTGCAAGAAGCCTTGTAAATGGGCCTTTCCCAGGGAGCTGCCAGAGAGATAAAATAGTGGCTATTCTCTAGGGAGGGGACTTTCTGAGTTGCTGCAAAGCTTTTCTACTTCAAGTGTCTGCTAGGCTGCTGGTTTGCACAGCTATCAAGGTTGTTAAAGCTGCTGGTGGTCAATGTTACCTTGGCGACGTGGAGGAGGGGATGGGGATAGGGAAAATTTCATCATCACGAAGCTCACTGTTCTTTCCCAGATTTCACTGCTTCTCTTAACCAGATGCTCCTATGGTTATTATAGGACTTTGTTTAATTTTCAAAGTTCTTAACAAGTTGATTTTGACAATTTTGGCCAGTGTTCTTTTGGTTTGAATGGCTTTTTGATCATCCTTGTTCTATCATTCCAGAATTCCCACTCCTTGCTTTTTGATCACCTGCTGGTACCATACATTGGTCAAACATGAAAGCAAAAGACAAATAGCAAAGGTTTTGATTAATGCGGTACACAACACCAGTCTTCTGGAAGGTGGAAAAATAAAAAATGTCTGGAGGAGCAAATAGGGAATATCCACTGCACCATTTTTACAGACACTGATGTGTAAACCAGAAAGCCAATCTCACTTCATGATCGGAAATAATTTTTGCATGCACTAGAACACTTGGAATTGAAATGAGTAGGGCATCCTTTCTGAATACAGGAAGTAAAA
>NW_011889448.1:28122-79500 GCF_000151845.1 Pteropus vampyrus | reverse complement strand
ACAGACACAAAGAAAGAAATACAACGGTTTTTATAAGTCAAATTAACAAATATTAAATTAGGACAACATCCTATATATAAGTATAATATAAATGGCACTTTCACACATAAGGGATGGTGTATGTTTTACTTGATCTAGTAGTTGTAACAAAATGCATTGGTAATGCAATGCAGTGTAATCCATTTGGAAAGCAATTTGATAACATATACCAAGTATCTTAAAAATATTATTATACTTCATTTCATAACTATTCCTAGGATTGTTTCTGTATAAAATATATTTAAATATTGAAAAATATACATACATGAAGTTAGATGAAATCTGATTCGTAATAGTAAAATAATAGAAAAACCTAAAAATTTAAAAATGAAGAGTATTGGTGAATAAAATATGGTACGCCATGATCGACTAAATATTACAAACTCATTTAAATGATATTTGTAAAGAATGTTTAAAATATGGAAAAAACTTCTGTTATAATGTTAAGTAAAAGATAAAATCAGGATACAAAATTGTGTATAAGCTGTATAACCATATTTGTGTAAAACAAAAATTCTCTACAGAGATTGGAAGGAAGTGCAGTCAATGTTATAGCTTTACTTTGGTGGTACACTAGAATCAAGTGTCTCAATTTATTCTACTCTATGCAGTTCTGCTTCAAAAAAATTATTTTAATTAATCCTTGTCATGTTCAGCAGATTTGTGTACCACTATGCTTGGTTCTGTTATATCTATGTTTGTATGAGATAATCTTCATTTGCTTATAATTGAACTTTCGACACTTAGAAGATTTTAGGGTAATGTTGCTCTCTCTGATATTATTTATCCAAATAGAGAATACTATGCTCAGCCAGTCTTGTTTGAATAGAATCCACGGTCCATATTTGATAATGACTTTTCCAGACTTTATTATACCATGTGAATGTAATTAAATAATACTACTTAGTAATTGAGATATGTCTTTTGGGGCAATATTTTTATATTCATTTATATAACTTTAAAAAATATTTTAATTGGTATTAACTATTAACTTACCCTGGAGCTTATACTCAAATATTGATGAAACTAAGGATTTGTAACTGAATTCTATTAAATGTAAAATCTTCTATGTAATTACAATCTAAGGTTATAAGTATGGGTCCTGGATACACATTCCCATGCTAAGTAATTGGAAAAGACATTTAAATTCTCATTGCCTCTGAAAGCTTGTTTATAAAATGGAATCATATCTATCTTGTAGGATTGCTGTAGGAATTTGCTAACACGTATACAATTCTTACACTTAGAACAATTCCTGATAATAATAAATGTGCTCAGTGTTTGTTGTTACTATCATTGCCCCCATTTTTCAGATTCTTTTTGTGCTCAAACAGCTCCATAATATTTCTATGAGCTGGTGTCAGTACCTCTGTAATACTTCCAGTAAGGCTGTTTATCTTTTTATTCTGTTAGAAGTGAATTGAATAGGGATTCTTGATTGTTTCCTTTTCCCTCAGCACCTACTAGTGATATAGGCTCTTGGTCATTAGTAAGAGGTTACAAGGCCTCAGTTGAACAGTGGTTCTCAACCTGAGAGCCACAAGGCATACTGATAAACACTGAGTAATACCAGCACATTCAGTTCATGTTTCTGGAACTACATCTTGGCTAGGATTTTATCTGTTGCTATATTACTTTTTTCTATCTTAAGAATTCTAGTTTTCTCTCCCCAGTGACATAAAAATGAAGAAAATGAACCTGTTAAAGAGACTGTTCACAAGAGTAAATAAAATTATCCATAGCTGGGCTCTATCTTGTCAGAAAAAACAATTTTCCTCATCATTCTTAGAGTGAAAAGGCCTTTTCCCCATTTTCTTTCTCTCTCCAAGACAGTTATTTTTTTTCCTCCTAAGCTTTTACCATTAAGAATCCCAAGCTAGAAATCTTTGTAATCCAATTTCATTTTAGGAGCATTTAGAGCAATCTTTCTGAACTTTTCCTTTCCTCTAAACATCAGGCTCCTCCTTCTTCTGCCACTTCGCCCCTGAAGCTCCTGTAAAAGCCCTCTCAGACCAGATTACTCTTTTCCACAGCCACCACACTACTCTTTCTATACCTCCTCCTGCTGAGTATGGCCCTCACAAAGAAATGTGTTAAGGAAAATAAAATTTGTTTTCTATAAACAATTTAGTGGTTAGAGAATTAATGCCTCCTTGGGAAGTTTGCCTTGGCTGCTCAAGGTGATCCAAGAATCTGCTATTAAAGAGACAAAGACCCTGAACATATTCATTGAATCAGTCTCAACAAAAGTGTCTTGAGGTGAGAGGTTAGGGCCTTTTCAGATCTTTCCTGGGCATACGCACAGCACTGCACATGCACGTGGTTCTCTAGATCCCCATAGTTATGTCAGCTTTTCAAAACCCGCTATGGATATCTCATTCCCTAGATTTTCCTTTTAAGGTTTTGGTCAGTCTCTTGTTTGCCCCAACTGGTATCACTCTCTTAGACAGCAGCAGTGTTAACCAATATCTTTTTATTTATTGACACATGCCCTTAGATGAGCCTTTTTCCACTGAGTGAGTTCTGAGATGGATCAAATTGCAAGAAGCCTTGTAAATGGGCCTTTCCCAGGGAGCTGCCAGAGAGATAAAATAGTGGCTATTCTCTAGGGAGGGGACTTTCTGAGTTGCTGCAAAGCTTTTCTACTTCAAGTGTCTGCTAGGCTGCTGGTTTGCACAGCTATCAAGGTTGTTAAAGCTGCTGGTGGTCAATGTTACCTTGGCGACGTGGAGGAGGGGATGGGGATAGGGAAAATTTCATCATCACGAAGCTCACTGTTCTTTCCCAGATTTCACTGCTTCTCTTAACCAGATGCTCCTATGGTTATTATAGGACTTTGTTTAATTTTCAAAGTTCTTAACAAGTTGATTTTGACAATTTTGGCCAGTGTTCTTTTGGTTTGAATGGCTTTTTGATCATCCTTGTTCTATCATTCCAGAATTCCCACTCCTTGCTTTTTGATCACCTGCTGGTACCATACATTGGTCAAACATGAAAGCAAAAGACAAATAGCAAAGGTTTCGATTAATGCGGTACACAACACCAGTCTTCTGGAAGGTGGAAAAATAAAAAATGTCTGGAGGAGCAAATAGGGAATATCCACTGCACCATTTTTACAGACACTGATGTGTAAACCAGAAAGCCAATCTCACTTCATGATCGGAAATAATTTTTGCATGCACTAGAACACTTGGAATTGAAATGAGTAGGGCATCCTTTCTGTATACAGGAAGTAAAATTTTAATCAGCAGTATGCTTGGTTGGCATGAAATCAGAAAATGCAAGTAAATAATAATGTCAAATTTAGTTTGCTAACAACTTCCATGCCTGAAGTAGGAACATGCTTGGCATTAGAGCCATCTTCTCCCTGCAAAATAACTGGATGTACAGTATTATAAATGTCATTTTTAAAAATCATCCCCCTTTTCCTATACTTTCTCAGCTGAATAAACTCCATTCTTATTGACACCATTTTTTAGTGCACGTTTGTTCAGCTAGATTAATGCCTTAGTGAAATGGGCACATTTCTATCTCCTTAAGTTTGTTTTCTTTCTCTTCAAGTAATTTTTCATTCACTGGTTTTATGCTTAAATTCTCAGAAAATTATCTTATTTTCCATATTTTAAAGTTATTTGGGTAAGATAATTTCATTTTTGCTTAGGTTACTATCTAGATTGGACTGGTTATGTGAGTCCTTGTATACTCAAGAAGATCCAAAAATTTACTATGATGATGAGAATCATAAATGTGTCCATTAAACCAGACTGAAGAAAGCTGTCTGGACCAAAAGAATCCTTATTAGGATTTTCCCATAACTCAGCTAAGTTGTCTAGAAAACTAATTTTTTTTATTAAAAAATCAAAGTTATAAAATAGTTTTTATAAGTCAGCTTAGGCTAAACTTTGTTATAATAACTTTCAACGGAAAAATCTCAGTGACTTAGTACAACAAAGATTTATTTTTCATTCAGTTTACACATCTATTATGGCCCAGATGTGACTTTATTCCAGGAGCCCTGCCCAAGATATTCCTAGTCTCATGACAGATAAAAATTATATGAATAGCAAGGCACATTCTGACCATGAACTCTTCTCAGAAGTGACCCAGTTGACTTCTACTTACAAATCATATGTCTAAAACAAATCATATGGCCAAGCTTAAATCCATGGTACAGAGAAGTGTATTATCCCACTAGGAGAGGGATTCAAAGTGCACAGAACATGGTAAATATATTTGACAATCATGCAATATACTATACTCTCTTAGTCATCTACCTTGAAAACCAAAGTTATGTGTCTTTCCAAAGCATCTATGGTACGTACTACATTCTTATCAGGACTTATCAACATTGATTATTAATATAGTATATTACTTGAATGTATTATAACATTTTTGAGACAATTAAGAGCCCTGTGGAATAACTTAATGAAAAAGAGAGTTGACATAGATTTAAAGTGAATTAAGGAGTACCGCTCTTCATGCCAAGTGAAAACATGTTATTCTTCTGTTCTCTCCCTTTTAAGGAAGAGAGAGAAAATGGTTGCTAGATTACAAGCTGCACACCAAGCCTGTGTTGATTTGCTCAAGTGAAGAAAGCATGTTTCCAACAGTAATTAGATTCACCATAATTCACTGTTATTCTTCACAAATATGTTATCTTATGCTTCATCAAAACAAGGCATGATCATGAAGATATAACAGAAATAATCACCTCTGCACAACGAATTCACTCAGGCTAACTTAAGTGAAAATGGTTTATTAAAAAATATTGGGCGGTTTACAGTCTTGTGAGGCTCAGAGAAACTCTAGAGGCTCTAAACTGAGAAACACAATTGTCTTTATTGAGAAAGTGCTGCTGCACCAGCAATAATGACTAGAAACTTAACTTTACAGACACTACTACACTTTCCAACACCAATGCCATCTCTGTGACAGCAAGTCATCCTTTTTCTGAAAGATAGATGTCTCTTCTGGAAACAAAGACAAATAGAATGGAAGATCCATGCTGGTCTCATTTCCTCACACTTCTCAGTTTTGAATCAGATTCACCCATTGTCTTTCTGGACCACAAAGCTAAGGTCGCATGCCTGTTCTTAGCTGAAATGGAGGTTTGGAATATGATATTCTGGTTTTTATATTTGTGGGATATATACATATCACAGTGCAAGGATTTCCCCAAATATAGTAAAACCATTATCAGTTAAAATAATGTGCAAACAGGAATATGACATATACTGCTATACATGGAAGTAATGGACTAAATATACCAAGAGAAAACTGAAAGATAAAAATGCAAGAGGGAAGCTAATATGAAACAAAATGATCAGAACAACAAAACTTTGGAAAAGCATCAACAAAAGGAGACAAAGCCTCACCTGAAATCTTCGCTCACTGGGTGAATTAAAAATAAGATAATTAGTTGCACGTTTATAAAAGAAACCTTAAATCTATCAAATAAGAAACAAATGCAGACTTGGTTAGGAAATGCTTTATTCGAAAGGATCATTGCAAAGAGATTGCTACAATAAGGAGAATGTCGTGACCATAAAATCTGCAAGATTCTCAAGAATTAGACAAAAGAAATTTTTCCTTTATAAAGAGAAGTAAACAAATTAAGTATTGGGAAGAGGGATGAAAAAGTGGAAATCAAGTAGTAGGTCAATGAATGTTTTATCCTGAATCCATTTTATTCTCAGGAGAGGCTGTTAAGGAGGAGCTGTAGGTTAGCTCAGGCTAAGGGTGGGTCAAAGTTCACAGATGTAGGAGAAAGAGAAAATTTTAACCAATGTTTGGTCACCAAGCATTTTGTTTTGATTGATCAGGGGAGACAAGCAATTCTGCTAATCATTTATAAGACAAAGAATGGGAATTTGGAGGGTCTGTGTCTGGTCTTGTCAGAAGTAAACAGGGGGAGCATTTGTGAGTCTTACCCAAGTCATATTGAAAAGGTGGTTCTTTGCAGTAAGCCCTTGTCTGGGACACAAAATGGTGGGGATGATTCCCTTAATCTTCACTGTTTTTCAGGAGCACAGAACTCAGCTATAATTCAACATTGTCAAATCCCTTGCCCTGGCCAACAGAGCATAGAGACTATTCCACCTCTGCTTTATAGGCCTAGAGATTTACTCTCTAGAAAAGACAGGCCAGAGAGGACACGTATTTGAGGGCACAGACATATCTGAGGATAGGAGTGAAAATAGGGGAATTAAGTGAGATCTGTTGATAGAATGGTGAGAACACACCCTTCCTCACAAGCTCCCTTCTTTATATAATCTGAGAAACTATAAAATAGGTCTTTACTGGCCCAGGAGCAAAAGCCTGTAAATATTGCCATTTATGGAGGGTGAGGGGAAGGAAGGAAGGAGGGCTAGAGAGAGAGATATAGAAGACACTGGTTAATACAGGGAGAAGAAAATAATAATAATAGCAATAATATAAATTTTTTTAGAAACATAAGGAAATATTAAATTTATTAAAGAAGTGATGAATACCATTAATTTAAGAAAACACATTTAGAAACCAAGAAAATAAATTGGAAATGGAATCAAAATGTCAGTTAAAAGGTTAGCAGATAATATCAAGGAAGTATTATACAAAATGGAAGAAAAAGATAAAGAGTTGCAAAATAGAATGAAGAAAATTTAGAAAATTGGAGGATAAATCTTGAATGACTAAAATCTGAATAGTAAATGTTTCAGAAAGAAAGAAATGGAGAAAAAATTGCAGGAAATTATGTATAAAAAAAATCCTCCAAGAAAACTGCAGAAGTAGAAGACATGAATTCTGTGAATTGAAAGTGTCCACTCAGTGACAAGAAAACCAAAGCAAACACACAATTATAAAACACCTGTGATAAAGAGAAAGTCTAAAGATATAACAGGAAGGTAGGATTCCAAGGATCAAGGATCAGAATGTCATTCCCTGCTCACCGGCAACACTGGAATCTAGAAGATAGAGAAGAAATACCTGTAATACTTTTAAGGACACATTATTTCCAACCTAAAATATTGTTTATACCCAACCAAATTATCAAATGTGAGAATAGAATAAAGGCATTTTAGAATGTAAATGTTCATTCTCTAATGGATAAGGGAAGTAACTGGAGAAAGTGTTGTGCCAAAAGTTAAAAAAATAATAAAAGAGATAAAAAATGAAAACATTGAAGAGGTTCAGATCAGACCTTCCCAAGATGTGCCACTTTGGCATGTGATTTATTTTGAGTTGAAGGCCATCAGGACCCTGCAGGCTCATGAGAAACTTTTACCTCTCCTTTAAAGATTTTAAAATAGGAGACTCACACATAATAAAAGTTATCACCAGAAATATCATTTTATCACCTATCTATAAGGCAGAGCAAACTTCCAATTACTGAACATCTGCTCTTACCCTGCAAATGACTTTCCTCCTCTCTGAAGCCCCAAGGTGCTTTACCTTTCTGTCTCTGAACTTCTCATGTATGTGAGGTCTCTGACTCTCTCGTGTATGTGGAGTTCCCATACATAGGATGTAATTAAATTTTGTTACTTTCTCCTGTTAATTGTCTTATGCAGATTTAATTATTAAACCAACCAAAAGATCTTTGAAGGGTAGAGAAGAATTTCTTCTTCCCACACAAAATGAGATGTAGAAAATAGGGATATGATCCAGACGCGTGATTAGTGGATTTCTGAGGCTGATGCTGAAAGAAAGTCCAGAAAACAGTAAAGAAACAAAGAGGATACATAATTCTTCTGGATTGGAGAAGGAGGATAGAATGTTCAAGGAGAGACAAATCCAAGAAAATGATGAAACTGGTAGGATACCTGATTGGAGGTTTAGAGTTCTATTGAAAAGATTGGAGATGAGTTAATGATGAGATAATTAAGTAAACATGTGATTGTGTTATCATGAGACAGATCTTTTAATCAAGTTCTAAATGCTTTAGAATTTATAGAGGGGAACAATTCTTCCTGTGGAACTTTGCAAAGAAGATGCGACCATTCATTTAGTCACTTATTCAATGAATACTAGTTAGGGCTTAATACATATCGAGTATTGCTCTAGGTGCTGGGGACCCAGCAGGGAATAACACAGACAAAAATCCATCATTTGTTATGGAGCTGAAAGTTTACTCAGGGAAAGGAGAGAAAATTAACAAAATAAACAAAGTCGCGATAGATGATGTCAAATACTAAGAAGAAAAATAAAATATCATTTGGGATCAGGGAGTACCAAAAGGGTGAAGCAGGGGAGAAGAGAGTGGGACTTAATGGAACAGCCATTGGTGGATAAGAGAGTCTGCTAGGTTGAAAAGAGAACTCATTGTTTCTGAAGAAGAGGTTACCAGTTGCAGAACTATCAATTACGCCATGCTACGGATGATTCGAGCTACTTGTTCTGAGATCTGAGAAAGCCTTTTCATCATCCCAGCTAATCAATAAGCATCCACTGCAGACATTCATTTGATTGTTTCTTAGAAACAGGCCTTTTTTGTTCATTCTCAGACACTGGAATTCTTTTGCTTGAAGCATTACCTTGAATTGGTCATAGTTTTGTATAAAGATTTTTCAAATGAACTTTGAGGTCAACAGACATGAATTTAACATTCTAGCTCTGCCTGTTACTCTCAGTGATTTTGAACAAGGGTCATGGACTGGGTTCCCCAAGTTGCAGAATCTGACATGGAGTTTGGCAGATGGGATGTTTAGTAAGGAGTACCCTGGTGATCAGCATCTGGGAAAGGATGGAGAAAGAAGGATTCAGTAGGAGAAAAAGTCAAGCTTCTGTGAAATCTCAGGGGAGAGATCCTAATCATAACTACATGGAGCTTGACCATGAGAAAACCTTTCAGAAATGTCCCGAATTAGACCAAGGTGGGTAATTTTTTGTACTCTATTTTATTTATTTCAAAAGAGATTTATCAAGTACAGAAAATCCCTTTGATTGTTTGATAGAACAACGATTATGTTAGCAAATGAATACAATTTACTGACATGAATAGAATTATTCTGTGGCATTGTCAAAACACAAAGGTAGCAAGAAAGAGGAAATGACCCTTTGTAGAAAGGAATATTTTCCACCTGGGCATTTTACACCAAGATGAGAAACTCAGTGACTGCTTACTTTTAAAAGCTACCCTGAGTGCATTCAGATATTTGAAACTATTTTTAGGCCTCATTGTCTCCTTGACAATGCATTTATATTTTGAGGTTACAGGAAAATTGGAAACTATCCTGTATAGTGGCTGCATGTTAACATAATGCTTATAAATACCCATTTATAGATAAAAACAAGGCTTTGTAATCAACATTCAGTTTTAATATGTGGCTTTGTTTTTAGAGGAGGATGTGCCATAACTACCATTAATCATTCAGTCCATCAAATTATAAAAATAAAATAATGGTTTTTATTTTTTATTCCATGACTCTTAAGATAAAATAAGATCAATATTTAAAATAAATGAAATATATTCTACAATTATTGCTCTTGCAGATACAGAAATGGAAACTCCTCACTTTATATATCAAGAATTGCCAAAATAAATTAATAAATCTATGTACTGACAAATATTACTTGATAAACTCCTACATACTCTATGCTGCTCTAAGCTTTAATATGAAATTTACCTTAAATATAACATATAGTCTCTGCCTTTATATTACTACCTAGTTATTCAAGACCCAAAGAACCTGAAAAAGGTTTGGTTAAAAAACAATATGTATCTGTGAGGATTTTGTGTTGCAAACTGAAACTGACTTTGGCTTACTTAAACAGAAAATGAATGTATGGCAAGAATATCTGTCAGCTCACAGAACTGACAGAATGTCTGGAGAACCAGGTTCAGAAAATGAAAACACACAGGGATGCTTATATAAGAACAAAATGATAAAAGCTTTTTCCACTGCAGCTGAACCCAGACCTTTGTGCCAGATGCTTCCATAGTTGTACATTTCATTGTTTCTCCCCTTCATCTTTGTGACATTCTTTCAAAATTCAGATTCCCTAACCACAGAGTTAAGCTGTGTTGGGTTTGCTTGCCAGGGATAGAGAAAGGGAGATTCTCCTATTTGGTTTTTTTAGTGGGAGTTAGGCCCTGTCTTTCACAAAGATTCCCATTACGAAGGACGCCTTCAAATTAAAGAGAATTGAGTGCTAGAAGGTCAAAAATGACAAATGTTAGCTACGATTTGAGCATTTTGAAGTATGATGGAGTCCAGTGAACAAGATGAGTAAAGATAGAGTAGACCACGGAAAGGCTTCTTGGAGAAGGAAGAAACAAGATGCACTGGGCCAGCATTAGGACCTGGGATCAATGGAGTGGGTCAAGGCTGAGGAGAGGTGAACCTTGGCAGTCTTACATGTATCAGAAGCCCTGGTTGCTGCGATTCAGGGAGGAAAAGTGATCATCTACAACTCCTGAGATGCTTTAACTAACCCCCTCCTTCTACTGCTCTGAGTAGGTACATGCCCCCAAATATGCAGCCTGGTCATAGAAACCCTGGTGTTTGTGAGCTTGATGGGACCATGGAGAGCACCTGGGCTGAAAATGTTTCTTATTTTACAGAGGACAAATCTGAGGCCTAGAGAGGTAGAGTTACTGACTCAAAACTGGTTGTCAGAATCAGAACCTGGCAACTTGTCTCCAAGGCTGGTGCTCAGTTTACTAAGTTTGTTACGTCTGTCACATCCTAGGTACATTGAAGGCCACTGCTTTGTTCATATCCTCACTTAGATGGTTGCCTTGGCCTCATAAACTGTTTGTCCCCCTTGGGTCACTCTAGCTCTCTAGTAATGTCAGATTTATTATACAAAGTAGAAGAACTAACCAGGTCTCAATCTGCAGTGATTTCCCAAATGAATGAGGTTCAGAATCCAGAGCCTAATTTCCCAGGCCCTGGCTGCCTCTTGGGCCTTATCACCTGCAACTCTCTGACTTTCACTCTGAGATTCAAGTCCTTGTCAAGCTCCTTCTACTGTTTGTAGTTGCATTTGTTTTACCCTCTCCCTGTAATCCATCCCTTTCTTTCCTGTGTATTCCTTTACATCTCAGAAATCAGTTCAACTATAAATTTACCAAAGAAGATGTTGCCAAGTATCTCAGATAAATATTAGCATGGCCTTTGCTGTGGTCCCATGACATCCTCACACACACAGTCATGGCCGTCCCAATTGATTGCATTTGTTTAAATGTGTCTCTTCTTCTCTGTGTTGGAAATATCCAGGACATATATTGTATCCTTACACTCGGGTCAGTTTTGGAAAATACCAGGCATTCAATGAGTAATTCTGAATAAGTAATTGAATCAATCTACGTTGTGTAACTTCCAAGAATTTCTTCTATAGGCCAGGAACATGGACTTGGGAAATACATTGTAAGTTTTAATATAAATTTCTCCTGAACTAGTTAAACATCATTTTCACTTTGGAGTTCTAACCCAATTGTAACATCTTTAGCTTTTACAAATCAAAGAGTAAATGTTTCCAGAAATATAACTTTGTCATGATTTTCATTTTGAGGATGGACTCAGTAGCATACATTTTAATGAAAACATAGTTCCCCAAACTGAATTACTAAAGTAAGCTATTAAGACTCAGTCATGTCATAAGAACTAGGTTTAAAATAAAAACTGTATTCCTTAAAACTAACTAGTGTAAGAATTTTTTTTTAAAATATAAATTCTAGAGACTTCAGGCACTGTTTAAATTCTAACCTATCAGTGTTCTTGTGCCAAGTTTTATATTGTAACTGTTCAAGAGAGCTGTGAATAAAAACTATGCTAATTTATTTTCTCTCTCCCTTTCTCTACTCCCTAAAACTACCTTAAACAAATAAGTAACAGATAAATAAAAAGGGAGAGGAAGAGCAAAGAGCAGTGGGAAATTACTCTGGTAATGTAAGCACCTGAGATAATTCAGCATCTTAGCCAATTATTCAGATTTCAGAACTGTATGGATCTAGAAAATAAAGATTTTACAGAAGTGCTCAGATTCTCGAAGAGTAGAACTAAACTCCCATTTTCTATTCCAGTAAGAAGTGGCACAAGCCACCCCTATCAGAATTTGGGAATATAAGACTAAGACCAGTTACAACACTAAATACCATAATAGCATGAACACCACAATGATGGGTTTATGAGAGCTCTTGAAGGACAGCTGTGTCACCCCACCACCTTTCCACGGAATGCAAATCAATAGAAAATGGCATTCGAGAATTGCATTCCAGCGAATATTAAATATCAAATGCTTCCCAATGCTGGCATTTAGTGGGCTGCATTGATTTTTCCCCTGACTCTAGTGGCATCCTGCTAATGAAGGCTGTCTCTGAGGACTTTTACTGTATATGCTAATATGCACCATGAGAAGAATGTATCCTATCAGAGCCCCTCACCCTGTGAGAGCAGTTTGTGAATAAAAACTATTTGCTCTTAGAACCGCAGCCCGTATTAAAACATCTGACTTAGAAAAGCATGACACCTGTCACAAATTTATGTCTTATCAAAGTGAGTTTGCATCTTTGGAAGTCTGCATGATGTCAAATCTATGTCCACTATAGAAACACAAACTACTGCGATAAGAGATTATGAAGGATAATCCTCAACAGTTTGAAAAGTATAGTGTCTGGAGCTGATTCTCAGGTTTGGCTGCACCTTGGGATTGCCCAGGGAGTTTATAAAACAGTCGTCGACTGGACCCAAGCCTTGGGGTTCTGATGTAATGCTGTGGGCAATGGCCTTAGCATCCAGATTTTTAACTGCCTTCCAAGCGATTCTATTTTTTTTTTTTTAGACGAGGCAACCCTTGGTTGACCTCATAGATTGCAAGGACTTTGTCAGTTTACAGTCCCTTATTTTTTTATTTTTTTTACAACTGCAGCACCCTGGTCTTCCTCGGTGGTCTCCCATCCAAGTACTAACCAGGCCCAGCCCTGCTTAGCTTCCGAGATCAGACGGGATCGGGCTTGTTCAGGTTGACATGGCCATAGACCCAAATGATTCTAATGGGCAATCAAGGCTGAACACTACTGAACTAAAGATATGTGCTGTAGTTCAAGTTTAGAAAAGGCATTCTTCTATTGAGTTAGTCACTGATTATGACTATACTTGTTTATGCCCTGGCTCACTCAGTCACATTCACATGCTTCTAGTAGTGTGTGTGTGTGTGTGTGTGTGTGTGTTGGCTAGGGATGAGCATTACCATAATTTGGAAAGGAGATAGTCACTTAGAGTATTTTGCTTTGTTCATACTTAATTTGCTAATATTTTTCTGGAAACCTAAAATGACAGAATTTTTCAGAAAATATTGGCAATAGATGGTTATCTCTTTAGACTCTTTATTGATAATAAAACCAGAATTGATTGTCAGGTTCAACAGTGAGTAGGCTCATTATTTAAAATAAATGTTTGGGGGTAGCATGAAGGGCTTGGTCTACTTGCTGGAATTCACAGAGGAAGATGGCCTACAAGGATGGAGAGACCCTTCCGCCTGTCTCTAATACTGTCTGGCCAGAATCAAAATATATATGCTGACACAAATGAAGCTGAAAGAGAGAGTCACAACTGAATCAAATGATTGTTGCAAAACCAAATGGATTGGGGTAGGGTCCAGCAGGGGAAGGAATGCAGCAGTGTAGCAACACTGTGCTGCAGAGACACGCCATACTGCTTGGGACATTGTAAGCCATGGGTGACGGATGGGAGTGGGGGAGAGGGTCCTCCAGGGGTTCTCCTCAGGCCTCCTCGAGCAAGTGCATGACCCTTCTGGAAGCTCATAACTTGCTCGTTCTAACTCCTTTCCCCAGTCTTCTCTCATTCAGTGATTGACTTTCTGTGCTTCCACTTGCCCCAGTCTTCCAGGCTATCACCTCTGCCTAAGGAAATCAACTTGGCCTCTTAAGACTAACAAATGTAGCATTTGGGTTTTAATGAATGTAAATGGAATTTTTATCTGCCCAGTTACTGCTGGTTCTGCCCAGAAGGGTTGTGGTGAAGGGTTTCCTTCAGTCCCAAGAATGGGGTTTAGAACAGTGAAAGGTTTCTACCCTGTTTCTTTTTTCTTAGAATATGTCTAAAATTATTCATATCTCAACTTGTGGGAGACAATTTCCTTTCAAATATTCCCAGCTGAGCCACAAAAGAAATTCCTCTTCCTTAAATACTTTGACTTTGACCTAGATTTCTAACTAAATAGTATCTAAGAGAGTTTTTCCCCTTTCCCTGACCTGGTTATAAGCTTTCTTGTATTAACTATTAATGAAGGGCATCATGTCCAGATTGCTTCACTCTGATCCCTAAATTCAACATGTCTAAGAGAAGCAGAGGAAACTTGTTCACCTTACCATACTACACTATCCACATAGCTCATTACTTCTTATCACAGATATTTACTTAAAAGTATAGGGTTCAGGAAGAATATGACAGATGATAATAAAGGACGACTATCTACTACTCAAAAGAAATATTATCTACCCAATGAATCTAAGTGAAAAAGAACAAAGACTCACAATTTTAACAGGAGTAATAGGTCCCACAACTACTTCTCTACTTATGTTTTTGTAGCTAATAATGATGAAAAATCTCTCTTGGTACTCTTTTGTAGGAAATAAAAAGCCAATAATTAATCTGTCATCATACACACAGATGCAATAATGGGATGATCACTTAGCATAGGGTCCTGTGTAAAGTAGGCATTCAAGAAATACTTATTGAGTATATGAAAATCAGAATATTTTGCTAGAGTAATTATTACTTTAGTTGTATTCACAGTCCTGAAAGTACTACATGCAGTAAGTAAAATCGGCTACTGAACATGTTGACAAGTTGAAGACATTTGGGATCCACCTTCGTTTGATTAAATCACAAAATGAATTGCTTGGAATCTTATATATGCATAAAATGTGAAAAGCGGAGAAAATACTGCATGTATTCAAACTGTTCAAAGCCAAAGACATGAATAATTTTTCCCCAAATGAAAAAATTATGGGAAAGCCCATTCAGTTAAAAGAAGGCAGTTGTCATTTACTTAGCTATATTACATGTGGTATATATTAAAGCCTTCTGTATGTAAAAAGAAATCGATGTGTGACTGTTACTGATCTTCTGGGATTAGTAGATAATAAAACAATTAGAAAAGAGCGAGGCATATACCAAGCCATCTATATCTATGTGACCAAGAAGCCTGAATTTGCAATTCAGTCTTAAGGGGAAAATGGGCTTGCCTGAGATTATCCCTTCTCAAAATGACTCAGAGAACAGATAGTTTTGTATTGAACATCTGTTGCTACAACCTCTGCTTTATACGTTATTTGCAACACATAGCCAGATACAAACATTTTTGAAAATGTGTTTGAATTTACCTCTGTTAAAGTTAAAGAAGTTGCCAAAAGGAAATAGAACTGATTTGTGATTGCTGTAACTCATCATAATAACATAAGCCATATACCCCAACACATACATAATTTAGGCCAAAATATTGGTAAAAATTATTAAAGATGCTGTCATAGTCCTTTATGGCTGCTATAACAAAACTATCATTGATTGGGTGGCTTACAAAAAACAGACATTTATTTCTCACAGTTCTGGACACTAGAAAGTCCCAAGATCAACACACTGGCAGATTTGGTGTCTAGTGAGGGCCTGCTTCCTCGTTCATAGCTGTCTTCTCACTCTACCATCACATGTTGAAAGGAGTAAAGGAGCTTTGTGTGGTCTTTTTTATAAAGACTCTAATCCACCCTCATGACTGAATCACCTCTCAATGGTCCCACCTCCAAATACCATCACAATGGGCTTTGGGATTTAACACATGAATTTTAGGCAGTCATAAACATTTTGTCTATAGCAGATGTCCTGACATAGACTGTTGGCCATTAAGAATTACTAGTTTCTCATTTTATGTTCTGCTCTAGGAGTCAATTTCAATAAATGCCATTGGATCTCAAACTGGCCTCAATCATATTTGTCCAGCCTCAGCTGAAAAGTTACATCATAAAAAAAGATAATTTTCAGAAAGTAAGGCTTAATTTATCTTCTTTACTCAATTATATCACAAGAATTAAATCTTCTTTAGAAACCATAAATCTAGATAAGGTGGTGCCTGATACAATTTTGGGTTGTTAGTGGAGAGTAAGATGCAGGGAACATGTGAAGAAAGGAGTATGTTTGGCACCTGGTCACGCTCAGAGTGATGTTACCTAGGGGTATTATGAATATGCCAAACATAAATGAAAAGGTAAAGTATATGTGGAGAAAAGTTAGTATCAAATCCAGAAAATTTGGGAGAATATATATCAGGAGACACAGTAAGACAAAAAATGATAATAAAATGAAAAAAAATGAGTTTGTTACACAAAGAAAGTTAAAAAAATAGAACTAGGAGAGAGGTTGGATCAGATCAGAAAATAGTTTGTTTATTTGCTCTTTGAATTATTGCTTTGTGTCAAGATCTGTATTAGCCAACAAAGTTAATGGACAAGAGAGTTGTGGTCTTTGTCCACAAATCCTTGAGTGAGCCTTTTTTTGGGATCCTGCTTAAAGCATCTCTTAAATGCCAGGATTGGCAATGTATTAGAGTCAAAACACCTGTTTATCTTAAGACACAAAGCACCTATAGGTCACTGTGCAAGCATTTATCTAAAGGTGACTTGACAACAGTACTCCTGTTAGTGGCAACCTTTCAGGAGTCATTAAACTTCTTTCGTTGCACTCAGCTATTTATTTTTATACCTCTTGAGGACTCATCAGGTAAGAAAGTAGAAGAAAATTTGTTTTTCTCTAGTACAGTACAGTATCTACTGGAAATTCTGCTGATAAAATCCTGAGACAACCATGCAAAAAGAATCTCCTTAGTTAGAAAAAAAATATTATATCAAGTAAGAAAAAAAAGATATACTATATACATTCAAAGTTATAGTGTTCAGATCTTTCTAGAAGGTTTGATCCTCTTGTGGTCCCACTGTTGCTAACTTTAATAATTCTAGGAAGCTAGAAGGCTATTCAGAAATGTGCAGTAAAAAACAAAAAATTACATTTTAGAGACTTGCTCTTCTATTAAAATTTTTTTTTCTTGTTCTGAGACAATCAGAATAGTGTTCTGCTTGAAAATAAATTCCCATGTTTAAAAGTAATTCTTGGGAAAAAAATCAATAAATCCAGAGAATCGGTGGTGTTATCTGGGTGGTTGACCAGCCTCCCTTATGTTATCTAGACTTGCATTGCATGTGGTGATAACACCAGATGGTCTGTTTCCCATCTGTCCAGAGCCATTCACATTCTTTCCAAAGGGAAACACTTGGGGATTTCCAAGTTTGATATGCCAAAAGACAAAAATGTGAAAAGCAAGTTGAAAATAGGAAGAATGAAAAGTTCCCTGAGGGTGCGTGTTTTTAAGTCATCAAAAATTAATGAGGTTTGCATTGTGATTAAATTGCTAGTATCCATTTGAGTTACCAATGAATAAATACTGACCAGTTGTCATCCTTTTCATTGTGTGCTCTTTGGTTAAATAGTGAGTGTCCATCTCAATCTTTAGAATGGTGTTTCACTCAGCTGCACTCACTGAAATTGCTCAAATTGTAGCCTCAGTCACTGCTAGCTTCTGATCCTGATTACACCTTGACAAGGCTGGTGACATATTAGCCTCATACTCAGATCTGTCAAATAGATTACCTTTTCAATCCTTGTATCTGATGTGCCAAGAATGCCCCAAGCTGCAGGCTTTCTATGTTTACACTTCCACACACCGGGTGGTTTCTGCTCTGGTTTCCTATTTCGCATGTTTATTTTTTTGGTGTTTTTTTTTTTTTTTTTAAATAAGGCTAGTTTGCCTTTCTTCAGGTAAGCCCTAATGGACCTTAACTGTAATCCTTCGCAGATAGTTGTTTGGCCCTACTCCTCTTCATGACCTGCCAGCTCTCAGTTATTAGGGAACGGATGATCAGATCATTCTGGATTCTTAAGGTCTTCTGCAATGTCCCAAGGGACAACAGCTTATAGACCTCCTCCAGCAGCCTCTCAATGGGCAGATCTGAAGAAGCACTGATGGAGAAGCACTTCACAAGATATCCAAATAAAAGGACACCCCCTTTATAGTCTGACCCTCTGTCTATGAAGCGCACCAGGGCAGTATACAGGATAGAGGAGCTTCTCCATTGCACGCACTATACTTCATTCCCATGTTACCTAATTTTTCAAGGCCTCTGCTTCTCCACTTGTAAAATGGAGATAATACACCTATATATGGGATTGGATGAAGAATAAATTACCTAATACATTTTAATACTTAAAACTGGTCTGGCACAAAGAAAGAGCTAAACTATTCTTCTTATTATTATCATCATTAGTTCTATAATTAAAAGATTAAAATACATAAAGATATTAACATGGATTAACTATGGATAAGAGAGTGGTGGGTTTATAGATACATCCTTTAAATTTACTTTTACTTTTCTAGCTTAACTAAGTTCCCTAATAACATTATTTATATAATCAATAAAAATCAATAAGTTATTTTTTAAGATACCAACAGTTCTGAGAAGTAACTCACCAAAAGGTGAGCTCGTCTTGGACCCAAAGAGAGTTGGAACTATAATAACACCTAAAAGAGTCTGAATGATTGTTTTAAAAGTATTTAATATTTGAATAATTTCCACACTGTGAAATCTGCAGAACACTACCAAGAAAGAAAAATAAAAGTGTGCGTGTGTATGGCGGGAGGGGCGGGGCGGATAAAAAAATCACAAATTCCAAAGACAGACACCATTCTATTTTTGTTATAATTCCAGGAGGCTCCTGTGAATCATACCCACCTTGCTTAAGTGTGGCGGGGACTTGATGGAGACGGTGCTGCCACCTCAGGACTTTTCCAGAGTTTTCTCATGCAAGATTTTACCAGCAACACTTGTGGTAGAGTCTTCAGGCCAAAGACGGGTATTCTTTCATGCTACCCCTTTCTCAGACTTTTTTTTTTCCAATCATCTTTTCCTAATATCTCTATCTCCCTCCCCTCTCCTCTCTCTCTCTCTCTCTCTCTCTCTCTTTATTTTCTTCCAATCAAGGCTAAAGGAATAAGAACCAATTATGAAGTAACTAAACCTTCTCTTCTGGAAATTATTTAAATTTGAAAAGTGTTAATACAACACAGTATATAGAGGTGTGTGTGCACAGATACGTGTGTGTTAATTCACCTCAGGGAATTTTAGAGAAGCTACTGTTTTTTGGTTGGAAAGAATCGGAAAAATGTTCAGAAGATTGTGCTATTCAAGTACATTTTTCCAGTTTGGATACTTTAAAAAGATCATCCACTATTGTAGTGAATTTTAATCTTGCCCTCGAAGTGTTAGATTTTACTTTTTAAAAAATATTGGGAGAAGGGGTTAAGTTGTTGCAGATAAGATCAGAGGATCACTATATATGCTATACTATATTTTATATATTATTTAATAAACATAATTAGTATACATAATTTATACACTAATATGCTATACTTCTAATGAACCTCTAGAATAATGTCCTGCTCACTCTGAAGCCAGAGTCATAGTCTCTCATTACCAACAATAAAATATGTGTAATAAGAATTCATAATAATAAAGAGGAAGAAGGGAAAATACATTAGCACTGGCTGTTTTAAAAAGCAGAAAAGGCATTTGATCAGATGATTGATTCTCATCTGTCATAAAAGGCTTTCTTATAAAGAAAAAAAATCTCGCTATATTTCTAATAGCAAAATGGCCGATTCTCATTTTCTGCCTAATGAATTATTTACATACTCCACCGAAGGCCATTTATACTCAATCTACACTTAGGCAACGTTCCAGATGATGGCCTACTCATTTATAAGAGAATCTACTCAGTATTCAGTATAGTCTCTTCATTTACTCTGTGAAAATGTTGGTGTGCTCCACCTCAGTGATTAATGAAGAAGACCCATGTTAAGATACATCTGCTCTTCTATGATCACAGAGCAACGGGTGAAGTGATTTTTTGCAAGGATGTTATTATTCGATCAGTGGAAATTAACTGACTAGATAATTCAGGACCAAGAAAGAGCCATGGTAACCCTGAGGCATTGTAGCTTATCTAGCTTTACAGAAGGTTAAGAACTTGGAGAAAACCTAAGTAATTACTTAACATTTACTATACTTGTGTGATTGGTTGAACTCTAGCAGTGCTTGTCTGTTTTCCTTCACACAGGTTGGAACTGACCAAAGGACTCTCTAGTGGCCTCAGCGTAAACTTTTCTCATTATACCCTCATTATAATACTAAAATCTCCACCCCAGATGGGACTTATTCACCATTTTCTGTACGTGCGATTTATATATATCCATGTCTGCTTACTGCGCACGCTCACCCCAAACATATCTCAACATGCTTCGATGTAAGCAATTAGCCCTATAATACCATGTGGTCTTTTGTTCTTGGGGAGTCATTGCTTTGGGATCATCCCCAGTGCATTCTTTGCTTGCTGGCTTGCAATAAAGTTCCTACTAACATAATCAGCTTGGAGTGCTCTTTTGGCTGACACCTACCAAAGTGGCTGAACCCCGATTCTGTTAGATAACATCGTGGCCCAGTTCCTGCTCTCTGACCAGCTTCTCCAGGCGCCAGCACTCCCTGACCTAGCAGATATCCAGGAGAATTAGAAGGAGGTGGCAGACTTTAAACTAAGGATGATGCTTTAAATATCTTGGGAAACCTTCCAAGAGACAAACTGGTGATTATTTTTAGGCTTCCTTCTTTCTGAAGGCATGTGTTGACAATACCTAGGTTTTTCCCTCACAGAAAAGTCCTATTCTTGCTCCACATGATGTGCAGCAAGAAAGATTTATCTTGAAAAAGAAAAAAAAAATGAAAAAGAAATAAAAAATAAATTTAAAATATTAAAAAAAAAGAAAGATGCATCTTGAAAGTTCTGCAGGCTCCTCCAGTTCCCTGCCCTTCATTACACAGATGGACTGGGAGCCTGAAGGTAGCAGTAGTAGTGGCTCGTCCCCAGCCAGTGCAACGAGGGTAAATACAAGTGAAATGGATACCAGCTACCCCTCAAAATGCTCAAAACGCATTGTATTTCTTATGTCATGTTGCTGGCAGAGTTAATTGTCCCATTAACATATCAGCTGAAGCAACTATTTGTGATGACTTTCCTGATTTTACAGAAATATGTCACTTCCAGTTATCAATTTGATTTTAGCTTTGAAATAAAATGCATTTCCATGTGAAGATGTGATAGTGAAACTAACAGAGAAACAGGCAGCAGTATGAATGCTTTGATGGAGTAACACATTGCAACAAGGAGTTCTAGGTGTGAGTCATTAATACATGCTACAAATCAAGACAGAGAAAGGTAAAGTTGGTAACATTTTAATGTGGCTTGGAGTAGCTGCAGTCTCTATGGAATTCATCTAAAAATTTAGAATTTTGTTGTGAAAATAAAGATCTTTAAATTATTAACACGGTGGCTTTATATCACTAAATATTTTCTGAACTTTTAATAATCCAAGTGTCAAGACTGCAGCTATAAACTTGCTTTTTGTTGTCAATACATTTAAAAGTTACAAAGTTCTTATTTTGGAGCTTAATGAAATTTATACGATGTCTTTAGAGGTAAATTATTTTTCTTATGTTATTTTTAAATTATCACATTAAAATTGACTTTTTGTTGTACAATCTTATAAATTTTAACATATGTGCTTTTGTATAACTACCATCATAAACAGTCCTATCACCACAGAAAAATCCTTCATACAGCCAATTGGAGTCAAATATTCTCCTACCCAAATCCACGGTAACCATTGATCTGTTCTCTATCTCTATAGCTTTGCCTTTCTCTGAATGCCATGTTATATATATATAGTTCTATAGTTCGATATATAGTTATATATTGTATGATCATATTATATATAATATATTGTATATATTATGTATTATAAAATATATTTTTATGTTATGTAATATATGATTTTATACATACGTATATATAAAATATAGGTATATATAAAATCATATACTATATATATCTATATATAATTTTTATATATATCTATATAAAATCATATACTATATAACCTTTGAGACTGGCTTCTTTCACTCAGAACTTATCCAAGTTGTGTGCATCAATAATTCTTTCATTTTATTGCTGAATAGTAACTTGTATGGATGTACTATACTTTGTTTATTCATTCTCCTATCAACAGACATTTGAGTTATTTCCAGTATTTTTGTTATAACAGATGAAGCTGCTGCAGTAGACAAACTAATACAATAAACTAATGACTTGCACTCTTGTATAATCCACAGGCTTTGAGTGTGGGAGACACTTGTGAATATGATGAGATATCAATTCTGTGATTAGATTGTTTTATATGGCGCAGTTTTACTCTAAGAAAAGGAGATTATTCTTAGTGAATGTATTAGTCTGCTCAGGCTACATAACAGAATACCACTGACTGGGTGGCTTAAACAACAGAAATGTATTTGTCTCATAGTTCTGGAGGCTAGTAGTTTATAATCAAGGTGCCACCAGGGCTGCTTTCTATTGAGGCCTCTCTTTCTGGCTTGCAGATGATTGCCTTCTCACTGTATCCCCATATGGCCTTTTCCTTTGAGTGCATACTCTTCTGGCATCTCTTTCTCTTATAAAGACACCAGGCCTATTGGATTAAGATTCTACCCTTATGAATCATCTAACCTTAATTATCTCCTTAAAGGCCCCATCTCCAAATACAATCACATTGGGGGTTAGGGCTTTCACATGTGAATTCTGGGGGGACACATTCAGTTCATTACAGTGGATCTGGCCTCATTAGTTGCACTCTTAAAAGGGATGGGACTCTTCCTGGTAAAAGAGATTCAAAAAGTGAGAGGGATTTGATACAAGGGAGAATCTTCATTGCTGGCTCTGAAGACAGAGGGGACATACATCAAGAAATATAGGCAGCCAGGAGGAGATAAGAATGGCCACCAGCTGACAGCCAGCAAGGAAACAGAGACCCAGTCCTAAACAGCAAGAAACTGAATCCTACCACAACTTCATAAGCTTAGAAGAGGACCCTGACTGATACCTTGATCTTAGCCTTGTGTGACTCTGAGCAGAGAAGCTAGCCATGCTGTGCCTGGACTCTTGACCTATAGATAGTGAGCTAATAAATGGAAGTTGTTTTAAGCTACTAAATTTGTGGTAACTTGTTATGCGGAAATAAAAATAAAAATAATAATAAAGATTTTGGTACCTGGAAATAATCTTTGTATTTTTGCTTTGCCAATAACACACTGCCTTGATTACTGTAGTTTTATAGTAGATCATAGTAATGTGAGTCCTCCAGCTTTGTTCTTCCTTTTCAGAATTGTTTTCATATACTAGTAATTGTGCCTTCTCATATAAATTTCAGAATTACTTTTCTTAAATTTGTTACCTTAAGGCTCTACAGTGGAGGTGAGGGCCAGCAATACAATATTGAATAGCTGTGTAAAAGCATCCTCATCTCAAATGGAAATCTTTCAAAGTGTCATTCTTTAGCAGATCAAAGAAATTCCTTTCTATTCCTAGGTTGCTAACAGGGTTGTTGTTGTTTTTTTTTAATTTTATTATAAAAAGGACATTTAACATGAGATCTATCCCTTAACAAAATTTTAAATGTACAGTATATTTTCCTTTTTTATCCTACATGTATGTTAAATTTTATCAACTGTTTTCTTTCATTCAAATAATTACATATGAATTTTCAATTTTACAATAATGCAATAATTTACATTAGCTGACTTTCTAATGGTAAATTAACTTACCCTAAGTGTACTACTCTTTTTATATATTGAAGATTCCATTTAGTATTATTGTGTCAATGATTTTTGCATCTATATTCATGAGTGAAATTGACCTATATGTTGGTCTTCTTATACTTTCCTCCTCAGCTTTCTGTATCAGGGATCTGAAACTGAGCTGGGAAGTATTTCTTTTTCTTGTCTTTTGGAAAAGTGTTTGTGAGATTACAATCATTTGTTCTTGAACATTTGAGAGCACCTCATATGAAGCTATAGTTTGTTCATCATCTAGGCAGAAGCATTCCTTGCAGTTCCTAAGGGTGTGTACAGTGTGAGCACAGTGTGGGCAGCTTTAACCCTGGTTTTTGCTTATCCTGATGGGGTAGCCTTTCTAGTATCAGATTTATGAGGAGAAGTCTCCAGCCTCTGGCAGGCCTGTACTTTGCCCTTTGTATCCTAAACCAAGGTTTTGAAAACTTAAAGTCAAATTCAGCAAATATCCTCAGGGCAAAATTGGCTTCCATGCCCACATTAATTATCTGGTTCCAGCCTTCACTTAAATTTGGCCTGATAATTCTTTCTTGTTTTATAAGCTCAGCAATGTTTTTAAGAAGGTTACTTTTTATAATTTGTCTGGCAGTTTTGGTTGTTTTTGGAAAGAGGCTCAGTCTAAACACCTGGCCAGCTCTGGTATCAAAATAGAAGTTAGATTTGCACTTAGATTTCCATAAACTTTGGTCAGTTTTCCTTTCTAGAAAAGGAATTCGTTTTGAATCAAGAATTTCAGTTCCTTTCAGTTTTTCTTATATGCCCACATGGTGTTTGGTGTGGAAGGTACATTTATGAATAAGACCTTTAGAAATTTCCATTTCAACAAATGTAATAAACGTTAGGACTAACAAGAACTTCAATCCTTTCATATTACTTTTTCGAATACTTTATTTTTTAAAGCAGTTTTAGGTTTATAATAAAATTGAAAGGATGCTATATTGTGCAGAACATTTCACCAGCATTTGTTGTCATCAGTGTTCTAGATTTTTGCCATTCTAATAGGTATATGTATTAGTATCTCACTCTTGTTTTAATTTGCATTTCCCTGATGACATATGATGTGGAGCATCTTTTCATATGCTTATCTGCCATATGTACATCTTCTTTGGTGAGGTGTCTGTTAAAGTCTTTGGCTCAATTTTTAATTGGGTTATTCGTTTTCTTATGGTTGAATTCTAAGTGTTCTCTGTAATTTTGGATAACAATCTTTAATCAAATGCATGTTTTGCAAACATTTTCTCCTAGTCTACGGTTTCTCTTCTAATTCCCTTGAAATTGTCTTTTATGGAGCAGAAGTTTTTAATTTTAAGGAAGTCCAGCTTTTCAATTTCTACTACTTCTTTACTTAGGCCTCATTTGTATTTCCAGTCCTTCATTTCATTCTTTATAACTGATTTGCTTATAGATAATTCCAATGTTCCTATGCTCTAGGGTGCAAGACTCAGACTAAGATCAAAATTTAGGATTCAGAGTGATTAGACTGAATTGTTCTGTCAACACAGAAATAAACAAAGATACTTTATCTCTACAGAGAATGCAAGAGGATGAATATTCACAGCAGCATTGTGCAGAACTGTCAGGAGTGTGATAGTGTTTGGGCTACTTTGAATCTTAAGTAATGAAGGTTTAGGAGGAATGAATGTTTCCGGATGAACTCCGGCTTAAATGTGCTCTGAACACTGGTTTGTAGGAAGAAAGAGGTAAGGTGACTATAATGTACCTTTCAAGCTCCAAAACTATGGAGAAAATCCATAGAAGTGGGATTTAGGGAAAAGCCCTAAAGCACTCCTTGTAAAAAGGGTCTTTCTAAACTGAATAAGCAAAGAATTTAAAACATAAGCCCATGTGGAACTGAGCTGAGTCCCCATATGTTGGTGAATTCCTACTGACAACTGGGAGAGGGCAAATTCTTTTAAATTTTCTCAAACTTTGTACCTTCAAACAGGCCAGTTTTTATAGTTTCCTACTGCTAAAATAAACTAGTCTCTATTTGCTTGCAATAATCAGTCTTTTATAAGGTTTGCAGGCAGTGGGATGTTTATCTTTCCATCTCTTCACAGTTCATGGTTGAGCACATGCAAGTAATATAAGTATTAGTCTATAAAGATCTATCAATATATCATTTATTTTTGGCAGCTGTTTATACAAAAAAAATCAAAACTGATTAAGAATTAGTTATATATTCTTATGGGGCATTTTTCTGGCTTTGAGAAAATAAAAGCTTATATCTGTAAAGTTTAAAAGGATTTTTGTGCCTATCAATTTTATATTCAGCAAGGATTGGAAACACAGACATACGTATATCCATTTTAATAAGCTAACTAAAGTGAATACCTTAGTATTTTTAACTGGGAACTCATTTGGTAAGACTTGCTTACATTTGAGAAAATAAAAATCTAAAATTTGTAGTCTACTAACCAGAAACATAAATGAGGTAAGCCTACTCGACATCTGGAAACTTCTCACAAAGAAGATTATTTCTTGGTACTGACAAAAGGAAACATGTTCCTCAAAGCTGCTTTAGGCTTCCGCACTTACTGGGTGTAGGTAAATTGACCTAAGAAGAGGTGGAGGTCCAAGTAATAGAGATCTAAGAACTGAGTAGCTGAGAATGGTGGAGGAATATGCCTTTTTCTAGCTCTCTTGAAATGAGCAGATATTTTCCACAAGCAAATAAATAAATGTGAACTAAGACTGATTAGAGCCCACTTCCTGAGCTTTTACTCTCTATTAGGCAAATTATCTACATTAGTTCTAACCTTTACCACAACAGGAAATAAAAAAGACCACTAGTATTACTCCCATTTTACAGATAAATAAACTGAGCCACAGCACAGACAAGTTGTTCAAAGTTACATTGTTAGTAGTGGTAAAACTAGAACCTGAAATCGTTTATTTCTGACTCCAAATCTTGAATTATTTCCACTACACTCTCAGTTTAATATTCAATGTTGTGATCAAAAAAAGCACAGTTTCGTTGAAACATATTTAAAACTGCATATGAGAGTCATCCAAGTAACCCTGCTTAGTACAGTTTTACATAAACCACATTTCCAGTATTCTTTTTCTGATTTCTATACCTTTCAGTGTTGAAAGTACCATCTGAAATTAAGTGCAGTATAATCTTGTTCACATTAAATATTTAAAGTCTCAGGTCCTATTTGATGTACCTTTCACCGAATCCTTTCTTTCTTGTTCTCTTCTCAATAGCCACAGTTAGAAATAAATGCATCAAAATGCTAAAGTTGAGAAGAAATAAAAAATTTGACTGAAACTTCTCATAATAGCCATTTGATCAAAAGGTATAAATAACATATCTGATCTTTCTCTGTTCCACAGAAGGAAAAGAAATGAAATAGAAAAGTATTCAGGAAGAAAAGAGCATGGAAAAGTGAGACAAACGATATTGAGACAAAATATAATGGCTTTCCCTTTGGACCTCAATGGCATTCCTGCTGACATGAGTTGACTGCTTATTTGGAAAATCTTTTGAATGTAAATTTTACCAATGGAGAGAGATTTCTGGACTAGCAATTGTGAACATACTTGATTAAACAAGAGAATGGACTTGATTAAGTGAGATAACATATGTAAACATTCATGTTATCCAGTAGGGGCCCAATTAATGAGTATTCCTATTTCTTTCTTTCCTTTATTTTTTTTTAAACTATTCTATTTTCTGTGGAAATGTTGACTTTATACAGAAGGCATTGTTTGGGGTGTTAGATAAATTTATTTTCATATCCTGATTCTACTTTCCTATAGCTATATGATACAAAGCAAGACATTTAAATTCTCCATGCCTCAGTTTCTTCATCTCAAAAATGGATTCACAGAGTTACTATGAGGCTTTCATCTGACAATGTATTTAAGGAACATACATACTAAAATACCTGTGATTGGGTTACAATTATTCAATGGCATACTTGTCAGTGCAAAAATATATTTCTAAGAAATTAATTTACATTGAACCATTTCTTTAGGTCTCCATGAAGTCACAGGAAAGATTCAACGTCTCATAAGAAAACTGAACCATCAAGCATCTCCCAGTTAAGCCACTTTCAAATTCCTGACCCACAGACACTGTGAGATATAAATGTTTCTTGCTTTAAGTTTCTCAATTTGGGGAAAATTTGTTATACAGCAATATATAACTACTACAAATCTCTTAAAGGATATATGTAACATTTCCTAATATAATTGACCACAATTTGTGGAGATGTTAAAGCTATTTGTGAAAGGAAAGCCTTGATAATTAATGAAGTGATATAGGTATGAGGAATGGAATGATAATTTGACTATCTCCAAGAATATGGATTAACCCCTCTTGCTACTGTTTGTGTGTTTTATTTCAATACAATTTCAAAGTAAGGATGTTCTCTTGACTAAAGGAAGTATTTTTTAACAGAACTTGTAGTTTATGTTACATGTATGATATTTTTGAGAGTCAAAACAATATCGAAGCTCAGTAAAGACAGCTAGTAATGAAGCTATAGTCAAATGAAGTCACCTTTATTTAGTAGACTGCAGCAAATGAGAACACACCCCACAGGGAACCTTGGGGCATTTCAGTAAAGGTGATTTGAAAGGGTCTTTTTATAGATCTGTGCTTATAATTTGTATTCCCAAAGGACATTGCGGAATTCTCTCTTGGACTGGATCTTGTCAAGAAGAAGAAACAGTTTAGCAATTAAATTTTCAGTCATCTTTTTTCACAAGGGAGGGGAATAATGCTGACCTGGGAACATCATTGATAATAAAGCAAACATAACTGATAAAGAGGGATCATTTAGTCTTATTTTCAGCTGTGGTGTGGTCTTGTGTATAAATACTGCTTATATGACCTTGTCCATGTCTCATTGGAAACAAGTGATTTGTTACTGATTAGAGTTAAAATACTGAAGTGGTGCTCCATAACCATTTTCACAATGTAAAAAATCAAACATATACTCAAAATAAAATCAGTCTCATGACTTCTCTTCAATCCCCTCTCTCATCCTTACCACCATACAACTTTATTATGAGTTCATCCTAGGTGGATATGAATGTGCACTTGACTGTTATGTAAATTTAACAATTTAGTTGTATATATTGTTTTGCAATTTGCTTTCCCCTCAACTAATAATACATGTTGGAGTTTGTTTCATATCAGTGTCTATAAAGTCTGGAAACACAGATAACATTATTTTATTATTTTACAGAGTAAAGATGTCTTTCATTATATTCGATATACTTTTCTAGATCTCCAGACTTTATATACACTCTATAAATAGACCTACCTTTTTCTTATATTAAAAAAAATAGCTAACCATTTAATTAAAACACAAGTGTTTTAATTCAAAAGTTATCTTGAGTAGTAAAGGTATTGAGCTCCATAATCAATATGCCAGGTATTATTTATGAGAATTTGTAGGCTATTTCTCACATGGGTCATGAGAAATATGAGAAAAAAATACAGAGCCTGAGTACTGTTTGTCTTACTTTGTTCGGGCTGTTATAACAAAATACTACAAACTGGGTAGCTCATAAACAATAATTTATTTCTCACAATTCTGGAGGCTGGGAAGTCTGAGATCAAGGTGCCAGTGGGTGAGGGCCCAATTCTGGGCCGCAGACTTTCGGTTGGATCTTTGTATGATGGAATGGGCCAAGGACCTCTGTAGGGTCTCTTTTGTAAGTCAATAATCCCATTCATGAGGGCTCTGCCCTCATGGCCTAATTATCTCTCAAAAGCCCCACCTTTTAATACCATTGCATTGAGCATTAGGATTTCAACATATGAATTTTGGGGGAACACAAACATTCAGATCATAGCACTGTTATATTATGTCTTTCTGTCTTGTGTAAATGTATCTCTGCATTTCCATTTCTTGATCTTTAAGGTACAAAATCCTTCTGATCATAAAGAAATATGATAAAATATCAAGTAGCAGATGGAGAAAGACACGCAAAACATGACATCCTAGTCTTGATTTCCAAAGGCTTAAATGCTCCAGTAGTGAACACAGGACCAGTGAGGAATTTTCCATTTGCCCCTTGAGAGCTTATTATAACATTGCTATGCTGTATTTGGGCAAAGCAGTTTCTTAATCTAATCCATGTTATCATTGACTCATTTTATAGACCTCTAGGCTTATTGTATTTTATTTACATTCCTTTTCTGAACCTGGAAACACGAATAAAGCCAGCCTAGAGAACCAAGCCTCAACCTTTGAAATCCAGCTTTTACGTCTTTATTTAATTTTTCAATGTCCACCCGCATGTACTTTTTCATTAATCTAAAATAGATTGTCCTTCCATATATTTCTCTATTTCTTACAAGATGAGGGTTTCACAGAAAGAGATTCTTTATACAGTACGTGGAATTAATTCTATCATGGGGTTTTAATATTTTCTTCTTCATTTGCTCCTATATTTGGCTCTACATTATGCTTCATTATAAAGCAATGAAGACTTAAAATGGATAAAATACAGAAGTAGACACTGTAGCATTACTTCATTTAATTTAGTATGTTTTAATGGCACATTAAACATGTGCAATTCACAATAAACATGATATATGTTAAGTAAAAAATTGAAATAACTTTTTTGGTAAATATAACAAATGAACTTTTATCTACAGCTACTTTTAATGTGTTAACTGTTCTATTTAAACTATAACATGGCAATTGTCATCGGAAATCTTCTCTTTTAAGAACAATAAATTAAGAGTATTAAACTAGTTTCTCTTCATTACTGAGATTAAGATAAAGAGTCAGGAGTGTATCCTGATCATATAGCTTTTTAATTAAACTGTCTATGATTATTGTATGTCCTAAAATGGCATGCTTCATGCTTCGTTTAATTCGCCCATGCCACTTCACATAAAAGAAATTACCATTGAATGTGCCTTCACTAGGTAATCTTTATCCTCTGTTCCACATTTTAAAAAAAAGTATTTTCTAGAGCACCAAGCAAGTCATTGAATGTTAGGTTACAAAGGCTGTGTCCATGCAGAAGTAGCCTATCTTAAGTGACCATCAATTACTTAGACCAAAAACTAATTGTTTAGTGCCAAGCTATCTGACTGAGTTGACTGGTTTCTCATGGAATTAAAAATGCATTGATTACATTCAAATGATGAACTGACATACTGTAGACTAAGATAGAAATAATGGTTCACTGAATTTTAAGGATAGATAAAACCTTAGATCAAGGTTTCTCAATCTCAATATTATTGATATATTGGGCCAAAGCATTTTTTTCTTGTAGGGGGCTGTTCAGGGCATTGGCATTAGAGGTTGTTTAACAGCATCCCTGGCTTCTACTCACTAGAAGCATCAGCAGCACTCCACCTCAGGTTGTGACAACCTGAAATATTTCCATAGCTTACCAAATGTCTTCTGGGTGACAAAAATCACTTTTTTTTTTGAAATCTGCTGCCTTAGAGAATTTCTGATCTTAATACACTCATTTGTGAAAGAAGAAAACTTAAAATCAGGTAGGTAAAATTACTTGGCAAAGATCACTAAAAGAATTCTATGAATATTATACTAATTGAATAATCATTTGACATTACTTTCAATTTCACATTCTTAATATATTTTATAAAGCTCATGTAATAAACATACTCACTTGATTTGGGGGTTACTATCTAGATAGTGGGTTTGAAGTAACTATATCTCACAATGTAGGTTTGGTAGGTGATATTCTCCCAGATAAACCAAGTTCCAGATGCAAGTGTTTTATTAAGGATTTGCTCCCAGGAGGAACAATTAAGGGAGTGAAGGAGGAAGAAAGAAAAGAAAAAGAAGTCAAATAAGTGTGTTATTTCAGGTGAGGTGTCAGACTCAGTCTAATCCTACTAAAATCTCTAGAGCATAAAGTACATCTCAAAAGGATATTAGCTTTGAATCAAATAAGCTGTTCTGTCATTGACTATGGACTATTCTGGGATTGGATATTGGTACAAAAAATTCCTAGGTACTTCCAATTCTTTATACTGAAAAGGAGGTCGTGGATTATCTGGGGACTTGGAGGGGATAAGACTGGTATAAAATTGCTAGAGATTTCTGATTCTCTGTGTAAACAAGGAGACTGCAATGTCCATGGATAATCTTCTGAGGGTTAAATGTATGACATCTCAACAGTAAAGCATGCAGAAGCCTGTAAAGGGATACACAAAACTGGTAAGTGGTATCTGAGGGTATCTGGACAGGGCACTACCAGTGTTTACTCTAGTGGTATTGTGAAAAAACTAGGGACCTTAGAGACAGATAGATAGATAGATGATAGATAGATAGATAGATAGATAGATAGATAGATAGATATAGATATAGATATAGATATAGATATAGATATAGATATAGATATAGATAGATATAGATATAGATATATACACTCATGTTATGGCCTTTCTATTTACTGCATGGCCTCAGGCAAATTGCTTTAATTTATAGACTCACAGTTTCTTTACCTTTAAACTTTAGGCAATAACACCTAATCTATCTCATATGATGTGAGAATTAAAATATATAATAAATGCAAGATGGAGACCGTATAACAATATTGCTATTGTGCTTTTAAATTCACGAAAAAGTATATCTTCCTATTTGTTTAGTTCTTTTACAATTTCCCTCAGTAAGGCTACAACATTTTTTTGTAAAGGTCATATACATGTTGCATTAGATATATTCCAAGGTACTTGACATTTTTAATCTTATTGTTGATGGTATTTCTTAATTTTATATTTCAGCATTTTTTCCCCTGATGTATAGAAATACAATTGATTTTTTTTATAAAGAATTAATATTCAGAAAAATCTTAATCCTTTTCATACATTTTGCCTTAGATTATGTTGGATTATTCACATATATAATCATATTATTTGTGATTGACACAATTTTGTTTCATCCTGTACAATTTCAATGTATTTTGTATATAATATCTGCCTCATTGTAGAGGTGAAAATCTGCAATACAATGTTGAGTAGCCATGTATAACATAATTGTCTCAAATGAAAATCTTTCAAAATTTCACCAATAACTGATAATCTTTTTCAGGTTAAAGAACTTCCTTCTATTACTAGGCTGATAAGAGGACTTTTCTTCATTTAATAATGAATATGTGTTCAATTTATCAAATGCTTTTTTTCCCACTAAAATGAATTTTCTCTTATATAAAGCAATAATTAACATTAACTGATCTTCTAATGATAATGTATTTCTGCATCAGGGGTCTGATAGCATGAAACTGAGTTGGGAAGTAAGTGTTCCTTTTTCCCGTCCTTTGGAGAAGTGTGCGTGAGGTTATAATTATTTGTTCTCAATCATTTGAGAGCAATAGAAGCCATCTTTTGCTCGGCATCTAGGCAGCATTCCTTGCAGTTCGTGAGGGTGGGTAGGATGTGAGGCAGCTTTACCTCTGGTTCACCTTTACCTAGGGCTGCCAGATTTAGCAAATTAAAATGCTAGGCACCTAATTAAATTTGAAATATTTTAATTATCTGCATTAGTTTTCTAGGGCTACCATAATAAAGTACCATAGACTGGGTGGCTTAAACAACATAAATTTACTTTTTTTACAATCCTGGAGGCTAGAAGTCCAAGATCAAGGTGCTGGCAGGGATGGTTTCTTCTTAGGTCTCTCTTTGGCTTATAGTTGGCCATCTTCTCCCTGTGTTTTTATACCATCTTCCCTCTGTGTATAGATGTCCTAATCTCTTCTTATAAAGATACCAATTACATTGAATTAAGACCCACTCTAATTATCTCATTTTAACCAATTGCCTCCCAAAAGAACCTATCTCCAAATACAGTCATCTTCTGAGGTAGTGAGGGTTAGGATTCAACATATGAATTTTGAGGAAACACAGTCTTATGGGATATACTTATACTAAAACATTGTTGCTTATATGAATTAAATTATAAATGCCTAAATTATATATATGTATATTTTTAGTTATATCCTCCTAATGATTTACGTCTCTTTAACAGTTTCTTGTTTTACAGAATTTACTTATAAAATTCCTTGCAGTTTCAGTCTGTCTTCTATTTACATTGTACCATAGCTTTTATAGTGGTTACTTTCAACATGTTTCACTATTTTGTCCTATCAGAATTAGTGAGTATATATGCTCAACATTAGCATATATACTAAGCTATTATACTGAACATGTACTGAAATGATTAAAAATTCTGAGAACTGCTCTTTGATTTTGCTTTGTTAAATCACACAAACCATCTTTCATGGCATACTTCACATTTCCATTGTTCTGGATTGTGTTCCATTTCTTAACTTGTTTTTTTTTGTTTTTTAATGTTGCACTCTGACAAAAAGAGCATTGTCATCAATTGTTATCCTCTTCTTCTTGCTTCCCTGCTGGAAGAATATTCAGTAACATCCATATTACTAAATCAAATTCTTTGAGTGATGAAATCCATTTCAAATGATAATCTTGACAAATTCCATAATAATTACCCACTATGAGTCAGAATTTTTTTTTCCTTTTCATAAGTAATGTTACTCATTTTAAGAACAGCCTTGACATATAAAGGGAAACATTTTTCATCAATTCTTTCTATAACATATTCAAGAAGTTCCTTTAATCAATGAAGTACTTTAACAACACTGCTCTTCTTTTAAAGCACATAATCTTATTGCTAGAGGAATTTTAAAAACTACGAACAAGAAATAAGTGAACTTTACTCAGCAACTTATTTAAAAGGTCGAATATATACAAATAAAAATAGATGAAAGCAACCATTGCAAGAATTGAAAAGACTGAATTTGAAAATTTCATGGCCACATCAGTCAGTAATTCTGTCACTAACAAGTCTGAACAAGTCCGTAAACAGGGCTGGTATGGTTGAAAGGGTTGTAAAATTGTGAACTAAGAATAGCTTGAACTTGCTATTTGATGCCAAAAGGTGAACTCCCAGTTTGCCAGAAGGGAGAATTGTACTTATAAGGCTCAGTCCTCCCAAACAAACCTGGAGCTGGTCTTCTATGAGGTTTTGGTTAGCTTGGGGATTCAAGAATTGGTAGACATTCAGAAGTGGAGTGTTTAGGGACAGGCAGACTTTCAGCTGTGTTCTTATGGTCACTAGAGTAAGGCTGCTGTGGATCTGCTGACTTTCAGAAGCATGGCCCCTGGACTGAAGAATTTGCTGATTGGATGCTGTCTGAAGTGTGAGGCTGTCGCTGCTTGGCTCACTTTCAGGACAGGTGTGTTAGGGTAGTATCAATGATGGGCTGCTTTTTAGAAGCCTGGAGCTGTCATTGATTTGCTAACTTTCAGAAACTTGTTTCTAGAGGCAGTCATTTTCGAGCTGATTCTACTGATTGTGTGTCTCATTAATAGAGGTTACTGTTCATGACTTGGGACTATGGGCAAAAACAAAACAAAACAAAACAAAAAACAGGCTTTTACTTTCTTGAATATTTCCTTTCTTTAATTCTAAATTCCTCCTTTTGATCTTCCCTCAGCCAAACTTCTGGAGAGACCCAGATATTTATTTGTGGAGGTATGATTTTCCATATAAGTGATTTAATTAGTTATGGTTGAAAAATAGTTCTAACTGCTAAATTTTTGTAACTTATTTAAAAAGCTGAATACAGGACATTTAAGATGTCCTGATAAAGTCAATATAGAATGCAGGAAAAAATCACATACAGTACATGTCCTGTGTGTTCAGGACAGCTGGCAACCCTAGATGAAGTTCATGTCTGAGGTAAGGTTTTTTAGCACCAAGCTCTCCCAGCATTGTTGAGAGGGCATCCTAGAGTTCTGTGGGTGTCAAGGCCCACTGCCCCACAAAGGGAGATGAGGCTGAATGGATAGGACTCTGGGCTTGCAGTCCCCACTTTACCCAGACTGCTCAGCCTTCCTTGTGTTCATGGATTGGATTTCTAGGAAAGGCTTCAGCTGGAGTAAGCAGTCTCATGTCTAAAGTTTTGATGATAATTATCCCCAAGTTAGTACTCAAGTTAGATAAAGAATGTGTCATGAAGTTCTGATCTCCAGAAACATGGACCCAAGATTGCCTATAGTCCCTTGCTCTGTACGTCATGAGAGACTTGAATTACTACAGAGTTGCTAGCTGCCTAGGACACATTAGTTACAGCAGATACGTGTCTATGTACTGTGAGTGTAAGCTCCACCCTAAATAAAGGCTATCAAGAGTAGAGACCCAAGACTTCAGATTCAAGATTGAAAAATCATACATATATTTTATTATATATATATTTTAAGCCACAAATACACAGGTACAGGCAATACACAGGGAAAAGGCACAAGTATCTGTTTAAAAGAGAGTTTAAGGAAACAGGAAAACTTCCTCTGATTGGTAGATTTCTGAGTGAATACTTTTTTCCCTTTAAACTCTTCCTTGAATTTATTAAGCTTTGTGTAATTTTGGTTCCAATAGTATTTGCAGGGGAGGAGACAGAATATAGGCCACTATATGCACACCACTTGATTTTACCTCTACCTGTGGCCTCAAATGACATCTCTTGATGCAGCCAAACCTAATCTGCAGCCTGGGCCCCTCCTGATAGCCAGACTTTTGGTTTCTACTACCCACTGGACATCTCTACTTGGACAGACAGCAAAACCTTACCATCTATATGACCCACACTGACCTCATCCACCATCCACCACACCCTTCCTCATCTTTACCTCTAACTTAAATTCCCACTAACTCTCCCTCCTCTTTATCCTCAATCTCATCTAAGAGGAACAGCTTCTATCTAGTCGGTCAACCTGCAAAACTCAGAGTCATTAGAGACTCTCTTCTACCCTATCGCATTGTCCTCTAACTTCCTAAAACTCAAATCTGTTTCAAATCCTCAGCCTGAATCAAATGCTTAGCCATTTTCTTTACTTAGTGTTCAATAAGTACTTGCTGGATGAATGAATGAATGAATGAATCAATCAATCAATCAATCAATCCAATCAGTCAAAGTACCAGAGGTGACATTCACTGATCAAAATAATCCCTGGTGGGATCTTCTGCCTCCGTGAATTCCCATGGGAAACTACCACTAAGAATATGATCACCAACGTCTCCTTCCTAGACCCTAACACCCTCATCTTGGAGGTAGGGATGCTGGCAACAACATAGTACATCATTATGCTTCCATTACTGGACCCCACACATCTCTATCATCCTCTGTCAATTTAACAAGGAATTGTGGCATCTCCATCAGTTCACCATACACTCTGAAAATGTCTACCCCCTGGTCCAATCCCCTATCCCAGGCAGTATCTGGTGATAACACAGGCCAGCAAACACAGCCCTAGGACACCCACCTCTGATGTGCCAAAAATTCAGGGATTGTAAAAAGGCAGTCTGAGTTAGAGACACAGTCTGGGTTGTTTTTCAAGACATGTCCACACTTAGCCCTTAACGTGCAGTCACTGGAATAATTAGCCCCTAAAGGCATTCCTTCTCCAACTTCCCCATCCTTGCAATTGCATATCCCTTTGCACTACTCATAGTATCTCTGGCCTGTCTCAATTGTTTGTCATTCACTAACCTTACCCAGTCACATAGCCTCAACCTAAGTAAAGGGGTTCCACTATATATAAGGTAAAAAGATAGCCATTTCCAGGCAACATAAAGATAGCTCCCAGCCCAGGTACATTGGCAAATGTACTCTGGACCCCCAGGGTCATCAAGAAATGTGGCTCTACTAGAATCCATCAATAACATCACTAATTGATACAGAAGAGCCAGCTATATTCTGCCTGATAACGTGTAGAGAGGATTCTAAGGTAGGGCAGGATGTCTGATGTGCTTTGGGTTCTTTCATCAAATTATCTGCCCATTTAGATCACTCAACAATTTCCAGCTGGTAGAGGTGAGTCAGAAATTTTCCAAGCCTATTCATGTAAGTGTTACCGGATGCCCCATCCTGATCATTATGGTCACTTCTCCACGTGATGCTGAACTCGAGATTCAGATTCCCACCTGCCAGCTTGCCCTCAGCCCTCTGTACTTGGTTTTGCTGGTGGTCTCTCTCATGGACTCTGGAAATTGCTCTCCCTTGCCGTCTTCCTCATACCCCTCACTACATGACAGTGTACTGTCTGGCCCCAATCTCTGGCACCTGTTCATTTTAACCAAATCTTTTCTTCTCAATGTAAAAGGAAAATACCTAGTTGCCATCAGAATTTTATTAAAGCATGTTCAGAGGAATCCTGTAACTCCAAGTATCATTGCAGAAATCCAGATTTATATGAGCAAGAGATTAAGTTAATTTTCTGCTCAACCTAATTATAAAACAGGAAAATACAAATTAATACAACTGTGAGACATTATTTTTTAATATATGTTTGACCAAAAGTTAAGGGACGAAAAGCCAAAATGTGAAGAGAGTATTTACATACATTAATTTGTGAGAATATGAAATGATAGATTTGTGAGATGATATTTTGGCAATATTTATAAAAAATTACAATTTTCATATCCTCTCCACTTTATCCCACTTTCTGTTTTCCATGTATTTCCTATGCACATTTGCCCCAAAACTGATGTCCAAAGATACTGATTTCAGTTCTATTAACCATGTAAACTCATGGGAACTATTTACGTGTCCATTAGGAAGAGAATAATTAAATTATTCTGGAACATTCATACTTTAGAATCCTAGAGAGCAGTTAAAAAAATGAAGTGGATTTACATGTTTTGTCATAGAACAATACTGCGTTCCTTTTATTAAATGACAAAGGCAAATGAGAGGATATGTACATCACTACCCATTACATTAAAGAAATCACAGTATATTTTTATAGCACATCTATGTATTAAAACGTTATCCTTAAAGTAATAACACACACCATATATTTCATTGCAGTTACCTCTGAGAAGAAAGCTTAATTTTGGAGGAATATTGTAATGGGAAGGGATAGATTTATGTATGTTAGAAATATTTGCAACAAGAATATATGCACTATTACTAGCTTTGTCATCAAATTTTTTAAATAAGCTTAACAAGCTTAATAAGCTTAGTACCTGTTTATTAGTTAGATAAAGTAACTGCTAGCTGATACAAAACATAAAACCTAAAATCTGAATGGCTTAACACAACAAAGGCTTATTTCTTGTGCACATAAAATTTGATGTGATTTGGCAGAGGATCTTTTCTACTGTGTGGCCCAGAGACCCAGGCCATTTCCCTATTAGAGAATATATTATTTAATTTGGGCTCTGGGGCTATTTCCCAATTGAATGCAACTCAGAGCTCCTAGAATTTGTGTCAAGGGCTTCCCTCCCTCCCAGTTGCCCTTCCAACACTCCAAAAATCTAGGCCTTGCTTACTTTGCCAAATTATACTGAATATAACCTATTTAAATGTCTCTTGAATGGTGCAGGCTCTGAATCTCCCAGCCCAGGGCAAAAAGTGCCAGTGCAGTGGCTTCTGGTGACACTTACCTCAAGAAAGTACCACCCTTATTTCTTGCTAACTCTTTGAAGATGATATTCATAAAACACCAAATTTGTGCTATGTGTTCAACTGTACTTGGATAAGAACACAGGTTATCTTCCATTTTTGTCCCAGGTTGGATCTGGTTTACCCATGATTGCAAAGTAACTGCTAAAAACAGTTTTCCATTACAGGCTTAAGTCTCTGAACTCTGAGATCCACCATCTGAGGGTCTTGCCCCTGCTCACCACTCGCACTGCCTCATCTAGTGTACCATACAGTTTAACTTAAAATTATCTCTCATTGAAAGACTTGCAGTTTTCCAAGGCCTTAGCCTGCCTTGTCTCAGGACCTTTACACTTGATTGTCCTCATATGGAACCCACCTCCCGACTTCCTTTGACTTTTTCTTTGGTATTAAAGGATACTCACCATTTTCTTTACGTGATTCCTGCACTTAGACTGTCCAATTCTATGGGTGGGAAGTGAATCTTGTTCATCCTAACATCCCCAGTACACACAGAGTGCTTTCTAAGGAGCAGATGCTGAATTAATGTTTTGAAAATAAATGAGCCAGTGTACATGAAGTCTAATTTATTAAGATTTTTTTCTCATACATTCTTAAACAAGCTGAGCAAATGCATGTAGATGTCATTTAATTTTACAGAATGGCAGATTAAAAGGGATAAAGGAAGCTAAGAATTGATCATCTTTTAGGTTTTTTTCCTGATCTCAACTATTTTACCGAGTTCTTTGACAGTTCCAAGGTAATGCCTATTCAAATGTCATGTTACCTTTTTCAGAACATAAAATAAGACTGTCAGTTTCACAATTTCATTTACAAACAAAACTTGTATTCTTAAATTTCATAAATAGCAATAAATGTAAGACTAATGCCATTCATAAACTTAGATTCTGAAGCTAATGAAATGTTATGTTAAATAGAACAACATTTGAAAACTAACTCTCCCCAAAAGAAGATAAAGCTCCACATTAACCATATAAGAGAGGGACATAAAAGATGTTATACACTGTGTCATCTACAGCCCCACCAGAGCATTCTACGAACTAAAAGGTTGACTGCTCTCTTCAATGACAAAGTGAAAAATCTGCCTCAGACTTCATTAGGGGTGGGGGTAGCTACTGGATTTGGCACTGGAACTTGCCCTAGCCTTGGCGGTGGTGCTAGCCCTGGCTGTAGCTCTAGCCTGGGCTCTCTCTGCTTCATCTCTCAAAGCCTCCTGATACTGGGATGAGAAGCACCTGGGGTCAGACTGATGGATCTTGGTCAAAAACTCTAGCAATTTCATCTTGCTGGTTTCAGCATGGGCTCTTGGCCCCCACAGGAATTCATAACGTGGTGGATGACTGTTAGGCACTTGCCGGTACTCCAGGTATTTTTCCTGCACCAAATCTTTGGTGATGAACTTCCTGGGCTCCCCAAAAATGAAGTGATTTCTCCCAGAATATAAGCCCATCATATTCAGCACTTCCCAGATCTCCTCCTCAGTTGCACAATTGCCCTTCATAAAGATTACACCTAGGACAATTATCAGGAGGCTGGTCTTTGGCATGGTCCCATCGCCACTCAGCCTCGGATCATAGGTGAGGCCTAGTTTGTTAACAAGGACATAGCTATGGCTACTGGTGTCCACCTCCTCCACATCAATGCCAAAGACCAGCTCCATGTGCTCAGAGGCTCTCTTGAAGATCTCAGGGAAGTCACTCCTATACTCTTTAATAACAACATCAATCATGTCTGCTTTTGTGATGGGCTCATTCATTTGATACTTGTGCAGCAGGAACTGCACCAACAAAGTAGCCTTCTCATCTAAAGTGCCTACAGGCAAGTTTTCAGTGTCTGGTCGGTACTTTGAAGAAGCTGAACTAGCCTCCCTTTCTTGACTGTCATTGCTCTTATCTAATTTGCATGATGAGATGGCTTTCTGAGGACTCTGGGGGCTACAGGGGGTCCCAGCAGCCAGAGCCTCCAGGTTGCCAGGCACTGGAGGATGGGAGGAGAGAGAGGTCTCCTCCAGAGCCTGGGAGACCTGTGCAGCCTCCAGGCCCTGAGTCTCACTGTGGGCACAGTGTTGTTCCTGTTTCCAATGTGGAATCTTCTGACGACGAGACATGCTCACTCTTGGTGGTAGCAGGCAGGAATGTGGGCAGGAGGTGGATGATAGGGGACCACAACCTAAGGAGAAAGGGAGGATGTGAGTGGCCTCATACTCTGATAAACAGTGCCTCTACCCATATTCTCCTGAGGGCAGTGCTCTAGAGTGTGTGATCCCCCCAGTCCCTACTCAGCATCTTACCTTGGTTCCTGGCAGGGTCTTGGAATCTTCCTTCTGTTCACCTGAGGCAGCACTGCTCAGAACAGACCTCACCTCCCTGCAAACCAAAGGGTAAAAGTCAGCAGGCAACTCAATCTGACAGTTATTCCAAGGCCTCCTAGAACTGACAGCAGGGACTAGGCCCTTACCTAGGGATCCCCCTGTTGTGAGGCAGATGGTCCCACTGGCCTCCACTCTTGCTGAGAGTTGGGCAGGGCCTGCCGTTCCTCCCTCTACTGAACTGAGGCCTCCTTCCTCAGAACAAAGTATTCACCACCCTAACATTCTCCTGGAAGAGTCCGTGAATGCCAATTGCAACTACTTTGCTCAGCACCTCCCAGGAGTGAAAACAGGGGTGGAATTCTGTAGGGCTCCTTCCAGTGTGGGGTGGATGTTCCCTAAATATTCACTCAGCATCTTACCTTGACTCTGGAAGAGGCTGGGACTCCTCCTTCTGCGGACTGGAGGCTGCACCCCTCAGTCCAAAGCCTTTTCCTCTCTGAGACACCTAAGGCAAAGTTAGGGGAAATGACTTCCACCTTGTCCCCCCACTCACCTAGGGCTGACAGCAGAGGTCTGAGAAGCCCCTCCATTCTGGAGGAGGCGTCCCCTCAATCCTTACTTGGCATCTTATCTCAACTCCTGGCAAGGTCTAGGACTCCCCACCCCACCCCACCCCCCCGCTCACTTGAGGCAACACTCTTCAGGACAGGCCTCACTTCCTTGCAAACCCAATGTGGAAGTCAGGGGGCAACTCATTCTGACAGTTATTCTGGGAGTTCCTACGGTTGGAGCCGGGGTTGGTCTATTATCTTTAGAATCCCCTCTGTTCTGTAGTGGTAGTGATCTCATTCCCCATTCGGCATCTTACCTGGCCCTGCCCCTGAGACCAAGACCCGCACCACCCCTCAGATTCCCGAGGTCCAAGTCAGTAGCGCGTCAGGCTAACAGTTATTCCCGGGGCTCCACGGGTTGACAAAAGAGACCGGACTTTATTCAGTGGGGCCCCTTCTATTCTGGGGTTATCAGTACCTTCATTCGATGTCCTCACCTTGGCACTTGACCAGGCCTACGGTTTTTCCTTCTGCGGATGAAGGCCGCTCCTTTCAGGGCCGACCTTCACCAACGAACAATACCCTGAAAGCGGAAGTTAGCTGACGTCGCTTCCGTTCCAACCCCTGCAGCTGTCCCCTTCTCCTCCAACTCACTATAATAACCGGGTCCTACCAGGCTGACAAAGTAGTAAAGTTCTGTGGGACTCCTTATATTCTGAGGTATTTAAACCCATTCAGTGCCTTCATCTGGAATCCCCACAGGGCCAGGGATTCCTCCGTCCGCAGACCTGAGGTTGTGCCCTGTACACTATGACCCTCACCACTGTCAGACTCCCAAGGGGCGGGAGTCAGAGGGAGCCTAACAATGGTGGTAGAACTTTTGGAGCGCCCTCCATTTTGGAGAAGGTGGTGTCCTCAGTCCCGACTCAGTGTGTTACCTGGGCTTTACAAGGCCTAGGATACCTCCCTCTGATAACCTGAGGCTGCACCTCCTAGACTCAAGGCCCTCACCACCCACCTTTAGACACCTGAGGCTAAAGTCAGGGGTTGCCACTTCTAGCCACCTCTACCAGGAGTCTCCTAGGTTGACAGCAGGGGTGAGGCACTGTGGGGTCCCTCTCTCCTGGAGTAAGTGGTTCCCAAGGTCCTTACTTAGGGTCTATACCGTGGCTCTTTTTGATTAATTGTTTCCTCGACAATGACATTTTGCTGCCAATCTGTATGCATTTGCCCTGTTGTGACTCTCATAGAGATTGAATCCAAGTTCCATGTTAGGTGCTAGATGGTGAAGCTGCAGCACAGTGCATAAACACACACACACACACACACACACACACACACACACACACACACACACACACACACACACATCCCTTCCCATTGGGTCCTTTATCTAACCAATTGGGAACCTTCTATTCTAGAAGACTTACTTGCTATAGGGAAGAGCCTTGTATAGACACATTGTTAAAGAGTCTTGCCACTCTCACTGGAAACATTGAATCACTTTATATAATTATGAAGTGGAGGAGTTCTAACAGCCAATATCAGTCCACTAGGTTAATGTGTGTGTCTTAACTTCTGATACCTGGATAAATAATTGAAATAGTAAAGCAAGACAGAACTTAGAAATTGTCATTTTATGGATGAGGAGCCTGGAGCATAGGGAGGTGATAAAGTATTTTTCAAGTCACTGATCATAAGGGTTAAATACTAAAGTTGTGCTCTATAATTATGTTCTCACTGAAAACATTTCAAATAATAGAGTCAAAACAAAATTCTCTTTTGCCTTTTCAATCCTCTTTGTCACCTGCACCATTGTATAATCTGTATAACCTTATTATTAGTTAATTTTTATGGGTATAATTGAGCATTTTATTTACATAAATCAAATTTATGTAAATTACATCAATATAATAAAGTATATATATTTTTTAATATTTCTTTTCCTCCAGTTAATGATCTATCTCGAAGAGATATCATATCAATCTTCAGAGTGGCCCAAAAGTTTGAAAATCAGATATTATTTTATTATTATTTGTAAATTGACGATATCCTTGATGGTATTCTATATATTGTCTATATCTCTAGACTTTATAAGTAGTCTATATATAGATCTGCCATTTTTTCTGTATTTAGAAAATAAAATACATGGCTATTTTTACAATTAAAATACACATATTTGTCTTCAAATATTTTAATGAATGGAAAGTGTTGAGATATATCATTAGTGTGCTAGGTATTGCTCATAAGAATTAGTAGGCCATACTGCTATACTCTACCTTTCTATCTTTTATAGACTTACCTCTGCATTTCCATTTCTTGATCTGCAAGGTCAGTCCACAAAGCTTTATTGCTTGTGGTGATGAAATACTCAGTAGGGTATGGTGAAGCATATGCAAATGACATCCAATGGCCCAAAGGCTCTAACACAGGATACAGTGAGAGATTTTTCATTTGATTTTTAAGAGCTTATAATTTTATTTCTACGCTGTAACTGGGTAAAACTGTTTCATCACCTAATACATCTAGTATGGAATCATTTAAAAACACTTAAGATTTATTATGTTTATTTACAATTCTTTTCTGAGACTGAAGGATGAGAATAAGACAAAACCTACCTTCTATGCCTTTATTTCATTATTTTTATCCACTCTCATGTATTATATTATTAGCATAAAATAGATTTAATTCCTTTGTTTCATACATGTTTGGGAGTTGAAGACAGAGATTATTCATGGGCTACTTGGAATTAATGCGGTCTCGAATTTTAATGCTCCCTTTTTCATTTTCTTCAGTATTAAAGTCCATACTATGTCTCCTTTTAAAGTAAAAATACTTTAAAAGTGGTAAAATTCTGAATTATACTGTTGAACATGGTGTTTTTTAATAGCATATTAAATGCTTAAGATTGACAATGGTCATGCTCTACATTAAGTCAAAAAGCTGAAATAGAAAATTTTTTTCTTTAAAGGTAACAAGTGGATTTTTTCTTTCAATGAAATTTTTAACTTTTCAATCATAGTTAGCATACAACATTATATTAGTTTTGGGTGTAGAATATAGTGATTAGACATTTATATAACTTACAAAGTGATCACCTTGATAAATCTAGTATCCATTTGACACCATACAGTTATTACGATATTATCGACTATATTCTTTATACTATACTTTACATCCCCATGACTATTTTGTAACTACCAATTTGTACTTCTTAATCACTTTCTCTTTTCACCCACCCCGACACCCTTTTCCATCTGACAAACCTCAAAATGTTCTCTGTATCTACGAGTTTATTTCTGTTTTGTTTATTTTGTTTCTTAGATTCTACATGTAAGCGAAATCATATGGCATTTGTCTTTCTCTTTCTGACTTACTCCACTCAGCACAATACCCTCTAGATATATCCACGTTGTTGCAGATGGTGAAATTTCATTCTTTTTTATGGCTGAGTAATAGTCCACTGTATATATGTGCCATTTCTTCTTTATCCATTCATCCATTGATGTACACCCAGGTTGCCTCCATATCTTGGCTATTGTAAATAATGCTGCAATGAATATATGGATGCATATGTCCTTTTAAAGAAATGTTTTGGGTTTCTTCAGATAAATACCCAGAAGTAGGATAACTGGGTGCTTCTTTGCCTCTCGTTATAGCCTTTGTTTTAAAGTCTATTCTGTCTAGTATATGTATTGCTACCTCAGATTTTTTTGAATTTCCATTTTCATGAAATATCTTTTTCCATTTCTTTACTTTTAGTTTGTGTATGTCTTTTGATCTGAAATGAGTCTCATGTAGGCAGCCTATGTAAGGGTCTTGTTTTCTTATTTATCATCCACCTATCTTTTGATTGGAGCATTTGATTCTTTTTCATTTGAAGTACTTGGTGATAGATATGTAATTATTGCCATTTTTTTATTCATATTTTTGACACATATTCTTTTTCCTTCTTCTTAAAGAAGTTCCTCCAACATTTTCTGTAATACTGGCTTGGTGGTGATGAACTCCTTTAGTTTTTTTTTTTTTTTTTTTTTTTTTGTCTGAGAAGCACTTTATCTGTCCTTTGATTCTAAATGATAGCTTTGTTGGTAGAGTAATCTTGGTAGTAGGTCCTTACTTTTCATCACTTTGACTATTTCATGCCAATCCCTTCTGGCCTCCAACATTTCTGTTGAGAAGTCAGCTGATAGTTTTATGGGGAGTCCTTTGTAGGTAACTAATTGCTTTTCTCTTGCTGCTTTTAAGATTATCTTTTTGTCTTTAACCTTTGGCATTTTAATTATGATGTGTCCTGGTGTGGGCCTCTTTGCATTCATTTTATTAGAGACTCTCTGAGCTTCCTGGGCTTGAATGTCTATTTCCTTCACCAAGTCAGAGACGTTTTCCATCATTATTTCTTGAAATAGGCTTCCAGTTCCTTGCTCTCTCTCTTCTCCTTTTGATATTCCTATGATGTAAATGTTATTACACTTGATGTTGTCCTGGAAGACGCTTAAATTATCATTTTGGGGGGGGTGTTCTTTTTACTTGTTGCTGTTCTGATTGGGTGTTTTCTGCTACCTCATCTTATAAATCACTGATTTGTTCCTCTGTTTCATCTAATTTACTGTTGATTCCCTCTAATATACTCTTCATTCCAGTTATTATATTCTTCTTTTCTGACTGGTTCTTTTTTATGTTTTCGATCTCCATTTTTATATTTTCTATCTCTTTGTTAAAGTTCTCACTGAGTTCATCTACTCTTCCCCTAAGATCATTGAGCATTCCTATAACCAGTGTTTTGAACTCAGCATCTGGTAGATTGCTTGTCTCCATTTTGTTGAGTTCTTTTTCTGGAGCTTTGCTCTGTTCTTTCATGTGGGACACGTTTCTCTGTTTTCCCATTGTGGCTGCTTACCTGTGTTTGCTTCTATGTATTAGGTAGGGCTAAGTCTCCCAGTCTTAGTAGAGTAGTTTTATGTAGTAGGTGTTCTATGGGGCCCAGTGGCACACTATTCCCTGATTGTCTGAGCCAGGTACTCAAGGTGTGTCCCTTGTATGGAATGTGTATTGCAGTTGAGCCTTGGTTGCTGTTTGCATGTTGATAGGAGGGATTAATTCTTGGACTGATTGTGAAGATTTGCCAATGAGGGGCTGACCATACAGAGTAAGATTCACTTTAGCAGATCTGGCGCCTGCTCAGTCTGACCTTCAGGTGTGTCCTCCTCAGATGCTGCCTTGGGTTGTGCTCAGGCTCCAGGCTCCAGTCTAAGCTGGCTACTGGGCGTGCCAGCCCAAGAGCCTCCTGGGAGAGGCCTGGCTACAGGCCAAATTCAGCCACAGCCTATGTATTGACCAGAGCCACCTGGCAATTATCACTAAGCAATCTGCAGATGGCTGCCACCTGTGCTGGGCTTAGAGGTACCTCAAGAAGCCAAGCCAGGAACCGAAGCTGACTACTGCTAGTGCCGGGTTTGGGACTGCTCATCAAGAGGTACAGGCGTGCCAAGGCCAGATGCTGCTTCTGTGGGTTTTGTGAACTTTTGAGAGATTTTAGCAAAGTCAGCAGCATGAGCCAAGCAGGCCATTTGTATGGAAAAATCCACTAGAGGCAGTTTGAGTGGGCCTGCTCTTTGGGAGGGGCGGGGTCTCAGGGAATCACCTGGGCCAAATGACCTGTGTTAGCCAGGTTTATGGAAACTCAGATATGGTGGCCACCTGTGTCCGCACGCCAGGCAGGGGAGGGCTCACAAAGAAACAATGGATACTGCCGGCACTTCTGTCTGGCTCGCCCTGAAGCCAGACAATTTAGTTTCTCCCCATATGTCCCTGGCATCTTTCGAGCAGCTGCCCCATTGTTGGAGTTCAGAGCAAGTGAGAATGTCACCAAATAAGTCTGAGTTTGGGCCCTTTAAGAGAAACATCTGTGACTCCCAAAGCTCTCTGTCTCACTCGGCCACAATTTCCACTGGTTTTCACGGCCAGAAGTTGTGGAGACTTCTCTTCCCAGTGCTGGAACCCTGGGCTAGGGAGCCCAATGTGGAGCCAGGACCTCTTGCTCCTCCGGTGGGGGTGGAGGTGGGGCTCTTCAGCCAAGATAACCCTCCTGATTTTCACCCACCACGCTGTTGTGGGACTAGCCCATTACATGTCTCCACCTCTCCTATGTTTGTCTCCAGTTGTAAAACTTCTGTTCAGGCAGAACTCAGGTGACTCCCAACGATTGTTGCTCTGTAGTTTCATTGTAATTTTGATGTGGTTGTGAGAGGAGGCAAGCACAGTGTACTCTCTACACCATCTTGACCTGGAATCAAGTGGATTTCTAGTGTTTCAATGTGTTCGTCATTCTATAAGACTTGACAGTTGTTATTGGAAATGTGCTCTATTGAGAAAAGTAAATTAAAGCATCGAATTATTTTCTCTTTATTGCTGAGATTAAAATAAAATGTCAAAATGTGGATGCCATTCATATAGGCTATTGTTTGAACAGTCTATGATTGTTTTGTGTTATAAAATGGACTGGTACATACTGTATTTAATATACACATGACACCTAGATAAATAACACTCATCTTTCAAAGGAAAAAGCTGTTATCCAAATAAATGAAATGACTTGGACAAGGTCACTAAATAAATTACACACACATTTGACTGATTAAATAATCATCTCAATTAATTTTAATGCCACATTCATAATGTAATTTAAAAGTTTCATTAAAAACATATTCCCATGATCCTATGGTTAAAATCTAGATGAACTCACAGTGTTTGTATATATACAATTTATATCATAATATAGATGTCTTAAGTCAGGGTCTCTAAGAAGGAGATCCTGAAAGAAAATTTGTGTGGTAATGATTAATTAAATAACTATGCCCAGGGTAAAATCAATAAGAAAGTGAAGGCGCATGACAGAAAAGAAAAAGAAGTCAAGCAAAGATATAGTTTTATCTGAGGTCTTAACCTGATCCTATGGGGAGCTCTGGAGCATAAGTTAACCCTCGGAGTTTGCCTTACCTTGGGGCAAAGGAACTGGGCTTTTAAACTCCCACTCCAGTCTTGGATTGTGGGGTGGTAGGAGAATGAGCCATGGGGACCCCAAGACATTTCTGATTGTTTTGGCAAGGAGACTCCAGTGTCCAAGAGCAATCCTTTCAAGGTCAAAGATATAATAAGCATTTAGTAACATAGCATGCTGAAGCTAGGAGATGAGCACAGAGTTAGGAAAAGGAATCTGAGAGGATCGTGACTAGATTCAAAAGTACCTGCAACTTGGAACTATGGACAAAACATTGGACTTTAGAGATAGAGAACTACATGTTCAAGTTCTGGCCTTGCTCATCAGGCAAATCCTTGGGTAAATTACTTGGAAAATCTCTTACACAGATATCTATAAATAAAGTCTTTTCAGTTTTATTCCCAAACTCTAGCAAAATGCCTGGCACATTGTTGCCATTTAGGAAATGAGTGTTGAATAAACAAAATCACTAAACCTATTCTCATGTAGCTCTAGTGGGATTCTTCTTGTTGAGTTTTATCATTATTGTTCTTTACTTTTTTGTTTTTATTTCTCTTCCTTTCCATTGCACACAACTTCACTTTCATAGTTTTAATTTACATCTTACTGGAATACTGACTATCTCTACTCTAGCATTAATTTTCACATCACAAATTTGTGATACACACACACACACACACACACACACACACATACAAATGGAATAAATCTTATTTATTTATTTATTTATTTTGTGTATTGAAAGTCTGCCACTAGTCAAGGAGCCTAAAATTTTTACCTGCTCTAGTCAGCCATATCCTAGGAATCAGATTTGAAGTCTGGACTTTTGATTAAGTTCCCCATAAGGATATTAAAACAAAAAACTAAAAATAGATTAAATTAGCTAGTTATTCTTAAGATAATCAATGTTGATCTACCAGGTCAGACTTAAATGGAGAAACTATGGACAATAAAGTAGAGACTATGAACTTATTATTCACTGCCTAAAAAGATGAGGGAAATTTTAACTTATATTCACTCTGGAAAGCCAGAGAAAAGTTTATTATAAAATACGCTGTTATTAGGTTGCTCTAAAATCTACTTTTATTTTGTTACTTCTTATACCTCATAGGTCATTAGTTTCTCTTTAGATATTGATGGCTCCAAGATAGTACTTCTCAAACTTATTCAGTTACCCTAGTAGGGAAATCTAAAATGTTTATTGAGAATGTGCTTGTGCCTGGTCAGTGATGAAGATTATCTTATTTTATTTCTCATTTAATTCTCAATACAACCTTATGAGTTAGGGACTATAAACATGCTGCTTTCACAAATGGGGAGATTTAGGCTAAGAGAGGTTAAGTAACATGACCATGAGCAAGTAGCTAGAAAAAGGCAAAATCAGGATTCATACCCTGGTGAACTGAAGCTAGAGATTCAATTCCAGCTTCCAAAAGGGAGTAAAAAGTTTGAAAGTCTAAATCAGAACTTAAGGTTCTCTTCGGGGAGCCCAGCTTATTTTAAAACCTGGAACATGAAAATACAGAGGGTAGGCTCTGCTTCCCAAATTAATATCACCTGCATCCCCAGCCAGACAAATCAGAGAATTCTTTATTTTCCAAAACTCTCTCAAGATAGCCCACTGACCTATTCTTTACTCCTAACTCCAGTGAAGACAACTGATTATTTGTGAAATATCATCATAAGGGTTTGCACAATGAAAATACTTGAAAGCCCCACTTAGACTCCTTAGAAAACAAAAGAAAAGTGAACTTAATCTGAATGAATCATTGGAAGATTGAGGTTCTTATAGTAAAGCTAAAGGTTTTAAGAAAATTTTGCATTTACTTTTTAAAAAACATATTTTAACAACTCCATTTTAGCCGATAAATTCCTTTTCAAGAAAAATAAAGCACTAGAGCGAAATAAGTCAGACAGAGTAAGATAAATGACATATGATTTCACTTATATGCAGAATCTAAGGAACAAAAAGAACAAACTAATCAAAAACAGACTCAAATATATAGAGGACAATCTGGTGACACCAGAAGGGAGGAGGGTTGGGGAGCTGGGAGAGTGGGGCAAAGGGTTAAAAAAGTACAAATTAGTGGTTGATAGATGGTCACAGGAATGGGGAGCACAGCAAAGGGAATGCAGTTAGCAGTAATGTAATGGCTAGATGGAGAGCAAGAGGAGAGAAAGAGCAATCAGGGGGATTGTTTTATAAACTATATAAATGTCTAGCCAATGTACTGTATACTTGAAACTAATAATAAAATAA
>NW_011889448.1:0-28072 GCF_000151845.1 Pteropus vampyrus | reverse complement strand
GAGCAATCAGGGGGATTGTTTTATAAACTATATAAATGTCTAGCCAATGTACTGTATACTTGAAACTAATAATAAAATAAAATTAAAAATTAATAAAATATTATAGTAGAGAAAAAATAAAGCACGAGACAAGTCCTAATTATGTCATTTTCACTAACAAAGAAAATTTAAAACAATTTTACCTCCTACAATACGAGTACATAATGAGTGAATGAGAAACTCCATGAAATCATAAAGAAAGTGTCACCAAGTGCAGAGAAGGCAAAGAAGTGAGCAGAACAGCCAACAGTGAGAGGTTGTTGGATTCACAAAAGAGGCACATATGCAAGTTTTCAAATCCAACCTGGGTCTCTGTGGACTGAATTAGAGGTAAAACTGACTCAGAGCTAGCATTAGGAATGGCTTACTCTTCACTGGGGAACTCTTTACCACATTGAAAATGCTGAATATACTAGGCAGGAGCATAAATCTTGCACAAAACAGACCTTCACATTGCAAGTGTTCATCAGAGCCAAGTAGGAAGATTTTTTTTTTCTATCTAAGTACTAATTATGGTGATCCTGAGGGAAAATGGGTTTGGGGTAAACAGCACTTGCACTGGCACCTTAGGGAATGAGACAGGATTTTGGCATGTGAACTCCATTATGTATGTTGCATTATGAGTAGAACCTGTAGATTAAATCTGTCCCAAGACTAGGGTTCTTCATTATTGCTAAAAACTCTTATGGACAGACCAATTATAGATGGAAAAGACTCACTCATTTACCTAAGCTGGGCCCCAATCTGCCATGTGCTGTACACCGTGCCATAATTAAGTTAGTCGAGACAATATAATTATTAATGCTTGGCATTCATGGTGTTCCCAGTTTTTGTCTATCATCCTTGCTCTGGTCATGAAAATGGCATAAAAGCAGGCTGAGTAGGAGTCAAGGTGGGAACTGATAGCCTCAGTTACCTTGTTTTCTTCCATTCTCATACATATAAAATTGAGAAGTGGAAACATTATTTCCATGGACATTCTGGGGTGACTGAACAGGAGAATTCTGCTAGTCTGGGCAATAAGCTACATGAATAGTGAAAGGAACAGAACAGAAAGCCATATTTCCTACTGAGATTTATGTTGGAAAATTGTTGCTGCCAGAACTATGGATTATACTGAGACATTTTCTGAGCTTCCTCTCAGTTTTTGAACAGGGCCAGCTTTGCAAAGTCTGAGAGCCATAGAATTGCTGTTCTATTTCCTTGGTTAGGAGCAATTAATCATGGTCGGATGCCACCAACAAATATTTTTCTTTGAGACAGGCAGGAAAGTTGGAAAGGAAGTCAGGAAGAGTGTTCCATTCTAAATACATCTTTATTTGTTTTACATTCAGTACAGGATGTTTTTGTTTTATTAGTACACTTCCAACAGGAGGACTGAAAACCCTGAGGCAAAGCAGTTCCATTACACTACAGTCCTACGGTCCCAGTCATACCCTCTTACAAATTCAAGGATGCCATTAATATATTCTTCTTTCAGTAGTAATAGGACAGGCATTTCACTTCCAGTAGAAAGATACAAGGATTCTCAGATCTGTGCAATCCATAGATTTATGCCTAGGTATCTGGTTTTGTTTGCCTCTTCCTAGTTAATATTTTACACAACCTAGCTGCATCTCTGCTTATGAATTTTAACAAGAGAAGATTTCACACATACTTGTCTCAGTGTGCTTTAAATACCTTCCAATGAAAGTAGTATGTGACTTTTTTGTTGTTGTTAATGGGAAAAAAATGAAATTTCAAAACCCCAGACTTCACTCCTTCCTGGTCCTGGGTAGTGAACAGCCTCTTTGGAAGAGAGCACATGACCACTGTCAGCACTCTTCAATGCCTGGCTTTATCCTGTGTTGTCCACTCATGGAAACAGCAAAATTGAAATTTTAGTTGAGCTACAAAATTTCCAGTGTCTGCAACTTAAAGCGAAAACAAAAACAAGCACGGAAACAAACAAACAAACTTTCCTGGAAAATATGTTTTCTTCAGCATACTGTGTAAAGCAAAGATCAACATGAGCATGTTTTATCTATTTTTCAGAAGGAGGGAAAAATATTAAACGAGGTCTATGATAAGTCTGTTATTTTTACTATTATCATTTCATAATATTTCTTATTTTGTTTTATAGGTCAGGGATTTCACAGAAAGTCCTGTAAACTCAAACTGCTGTGTTTAACATTGCTCTAGCTCTCTTGCAGTTGAAAGAAAAATTTTACTTATGTTTGATTTCCTTTGTGTAGCATTTCCACTTTAATGAAGGCTGTCTGACCTGTGGATAAAAGTGAATTGGAATAAAATTTTAAAACCCTCTAATTTCACAGTTTAAATTGAAATAATCCTTGTTTTTGGTAACTTTCAAGGATTTTTTCATCTAATTATGTCCTATAAACATTTTGCCCCTGAGTCTTATATCTAAGCTGTGACGTTTCATGGAATCAGGTCTCATTGCAGATAAAGTAAATTTTATTTTTGCTTCCTGTTTTCCTGTCATGCAACAATGTTTATTAAATATCTATTTTGAGTAACCTCTTCATGCCTTAGGTTCCCCACATCTAAAGGAAGGTGTTGGACTAGATCTGGTTAGTGAAGTTCCCAGGAGTGAAGCGACCAGCAATAGGAGTGGCTCCAGTGGCAGCAGCAAACTTTGGCACAGCTCTCTGGCCAGTATTCCTGGATGATATGACACTGACATCACCTGCAAGCTGCCAGAAGAAGCTTCTCCCAGGTTCTCTTCAAATTTATGATGTCGATGCCATCACTTTTCCTTTTGTAGATGTACTGTTCAAATTGGAAGTCAAGGTTGGTGCCACCTAAGTGGATTCCTGCTGCAGGGAATTTGAGGACATCCTCCTTCATTTGCAGGACATCAAGTGCTCCAGACCTTGTGACAGTTTCCCTTTAAGTTACGTGAGAACCAAGAACAACACCATATGGACCCTTTTCTGGGTAGTGTGGGAAAGTTTAAGATACTTTGAACTTTAATGTTGCATTTATAATTTTTCTATAGCCTTAGAATCTTTCTAAACACCAAAAAGGGTTATATATAGGAGTGGATATCATGACTAAATGAAAAGATAATAGACTTTGTAGTAAGAACATACTCGACTCTATAAGTTCTACTCTTCTGTGACTTCTGTGAGCCATAGTTTTCTCACTTGGCAAATGGGTATACTGTTATTGTCCTCACAACATTGTCTGGAGAATTAAATTAGAAAAAAGGACAAAATATGTAACACATAGTAGCTCAGTAATACTGGCTGATCTCTTTTGTCTTTGCTAAAATTGCTTACACTCCAAGTACTGAAAGAGGATCTATGCAAAAAATAAATAAATAAAACAACAACAACAACAACAAAAACATATAGCAATGCAATGTTAGAAAATGCTGTATGAAATAGCAATTTATACATAGTGGACATCTTAAATATATTCTGCAATAAGTGAATTCAAATGAGGCTTAGCTGTCCTGGCCCTGCTTAATTCTAAACTCAGATACTTATTCCTGATTATTGCCTTGACTCCTGATTAACCCTTAGTGTGGTAATTAATCAAGTGAGTTCTGAATCTATTTCCTCATACTACTGGAATTAGGACTATTTAGATTAGATATAGGAACTATGGAAAGGACGGGAAATATGAGTTCTGAATTGTGAGGTAGATCACTGCTGAAAGGAGAAAGCTTGGGGACTGAACACAGCTAGAAAGCCTACTTTTTCAGCTTGAGCTTACATTATAAATTAATTAATCAATCCTTGTTGGCTGAGGGAGTCTGATTCCCCACTGGGTTCTGACAATCCATTAAAGATAGAAAAAACAAAAATAAATAAAAAGTCAGAAGAGCAGAAATCCTTTATCAAAGCCTTCTAATAGGAATTTAACAACAAAAAAAAAATAGAGAGGGGCCTTGAGATGCTTAGAATAAAAGGTATTGCAAATAATACTGATAAAAATTCAATTATTAGTAAATCAAACTATGGAATTGGTCATGTATAATTTTGAAGGGCCTCAAAAAATCCTAGAATTATGACCTTTTAGTATAAAAGGCAATCTAGTTCATCTACTTTATTTTACAGATGAAAAAAGCTAAGTCTCATAGAAGTTAAATGACCTGCGGATTAGCACCTAACTCAGTAGTTAAGAGCGAGGATCCATTTCCTAACAGTGTGACTTTGGCAGGTACATAGCCTTTCTAAGATCCAAAGTCCTTATACGTAAAATGGGGCTAGAGTAGTAAGTAACCCGTAATAATCCATAGTGCTCATGTAAAATGTTTAGCAAAATGCCTGACATATATTAAGTACTATTATAATTATCATTGTTAGAGTGGGAACTAATATCTGGCATTATAATGATTTATAATTTGAAATAATGAATAGGAGGACTCTACTTCAAACATTATTTAAGTCAAAAAAAATTTTAGATTATGTTTATGATCAGCCTTTAAACTTGCATGTAGTAGAGATAGGCAGGCAGAGTATTTTGCCCAACATTTTTCTCAAAGACAAATGTCTTTTTGCTAAAAGCCTTCTATTATAGCAATATTAAGGGAGATTCCTCAGTAGATATAATAGCTATTTAGAAGAGTGAAACTTCTTTCTTGTAAATTCATAATAAGTATTTATGCTAGAAAATCCAGTTGAAAACCAAATGACAACTCATAGGCTAAAGGGGTAATATTTTAAACAAACCAGCCAAATTTCATTTACACCCATTCTAATTCTGAATTGTACTGTGTATGCAGTCTTTTCAAAAAAAGATATAAGACTCTCTGTGCCATTCCATTTCTCCTGTTCTCTCATGCAAATGGAGAAGAGCCTGGGCTCTCTTGGATGGAGGCAAATTTGTCATTGATAAGTTGTCCTGAGGTTGCAGGATGTCATAATGGAGCCATGAATGTCAGAATGGTAACATTAGAGCACAACCCCGGGCATTTGATGCTGCAAGACTCTTAGTTAATCCACTTTGAAACTGTAGAGACAGTTTTGGATTATGTGTCAGAATAGCAGGCAATATTATCTAATCTAGCCTTGTATTTGGATCAGGAGGTATTTTATGGAAGATGTTATCTTAGTTATCATGGTTTCTCTATAAAAGGATTGAGAACCCAAACCCTTCCCTTATGATCACTGCTCATTTTACTAATAATATATTTCATGGTCTATGTAATGGTCCATAATATTTTGAAACATATTTAGATATTTCTATTCCCTTATATAGAAATTACACATTTAGTTTTCTGTATAATTAATCCCTGTGAATTATTTCCAATAGCCAGTTATAAAAATTACAAATACTATAGTCAACTTTCATGCAGTGAATAGTATCCTCTGTCTGAAAATGTAATTAGAAGCATCAGATAAACTAAGTCCCACAGAAGGCACATTTGGTTTTCATTTAATTTCCCAAATGTAAGACCACAAAAGGGCTCATAAAATTGCTATGTCCATTATTATCAATGGTATTATTCAGGATGAATAAATACTTGAAGTATTTTTATGTTATTGCTTATTTTTTTTTTCCTGCCACGGTGATTTTGGAGTAACTATTTAGACTGAAACCCATAAATCACATATGTTTGAAAAAAAAATAAATTGGGAAAAGACTGGATATAACTGAATTTAAAAGGATGATTCTTTATGAAAGAAGGTTTTTTGTTAAGGGGAAATGTATTACATTGTGGAACGAATCAAACTGGTATTTATTCTGTGGTCCCTAGAGATTTTCTGCTTGCTTCAAACGGAAGACTGACTTACTTGTTCCTTAGCCTCAGAGCCAAGTTGTTCTACAGGTTGAACTCCAAATTGTCTCATTACATGATTAATGATATCTGCAATAAGAGTGATGCACAATTAAGTTTGTGGTGCTTCTACATAAATAAATTCAATGTTGAAAGTTATAAATTATAAGGGACAGAATGTTCTTTTATGCAACCAGGAAATCACTTTTCCTGGTGGGTTTTTAATAACATTGAATTTATCAAGGGTTGACACTTCTACTATTATTTCCTCTAGGCTATAAAAAAAATTATAAAACTTTTAACTGTTTATCTGTAATAGCCAGGGTATTTTTTTTTTAAGAAAAAGAAGACGAAGTGGTGATATGAATACCACCAGTTAGATGATTCCCAGAATATATCCTTCACTGAAGTGCTTTATGTGAAGCATCAAGGATGAATGGAAGGGCATCGAATGCTAAGGTGACTCCTATGATGAAACTGTGCACTTCAAAATGGAAAATAAACTGAAAAGTCATGGGCAGTACCCAGATAAGTTTTAGGAAGCTGATTTTCATTTCTACTTCATGTCCTGGGAAATTCTTTCACCCTTGTGGGAAGGTAATTTTGAGCGGATATTTTGCTAAATGGGAGTTTTCACGTAGGCAATTTGATTGATACTTAAAATTGATCACCTATTAGAATGTATTTTAAGCTACTTGAAAAAAAAAAACTACTAATGCCAGACTTCAATAGATAATTTTAAGTGCACTATTCAGTGACATTAAGTATGGTCACTATGTTAAGCATATACTACCACTATCTATTTGCAAAACTCTGTACCTATGAAGCAATAACTCCCCACTCCCTCTCTCCCCAACCCTCATAATCTCTAATCTACTTTCTGTCTCTTCGTATTTATCTAGTCTAGATATTTCTTGTAAGTGTTATCATACAATATTTGCCATTTTGTGTCTGGTTTATTTCTCTTAGCCTAATGTTTTCAAGGTTCGTCCATGCAGTAGCATGTCTGAACTTCATTTTTCTAAACGACCTAATAATATTTCATTGCATGGATATACCACATTTTGTTTATCCATTCATCTGCTGATGGACTTGGATTTCTTACAACGTTTGATATGATAAAGGCAAAATAAAATAGAAGAGATTTCAAAAAAATCAAATAAAAATACTCTAAAGTGGCTCTTCTGTCAGTTTTCTAGTAATATAATGCTTAGCTTTTCATGGCTGAGTCTATTTTAATGCATTATATTTAACACATGAGGTATAAAATGCAGACCACTTATGAGACTATGGAATATATCGTCACCTTCAGATTATATTATTGAATGTCTGAATTTTCTGGAAATACCCAACTTCCAAAAATGAGTAGTTTTAGCTAGGCCAAAATACTTACTGAGTAAATTTGGTTCATCATCATCTATGCATGATTTCTCTAGTCTATATAAATGTAGCAATCAACAAACTAAAAAGTCTAAACAGTCCCACCAGTCACTACAGCTTGTCTGCTCTATCTGATAGCTAACTATTAGTCTTAAACCTTTTGAAATGTCAGCATATTTTGATACAGCTGATGTCTTCCTTCTCATGATAATACTTCCTTCATTTGTTCTGGGAACATCACAGTTCCTGGATTTTCATTCATAGGCCACCACTTCTCAGTCCCCTTTCTACTTATTCCTCTTCTCACCTTTTCAACATTGGAGTACCCTAAGGATCAGTCTGAGACCTCTCCTCATCTCTTCGTTCCTCCCCTTGCTCATATAATTTCAAGTTAGAGTTCTGAATATCATTCTACATTATAATGAATCCCTGATCATATCTCCAGTAAGGGCATTTCTCCTGAATTTTAAACTCATCATATTCAATTGCCTATTTTATGATTCCCCTTGGATAACTAATAGACAGTTTTTAAATAATGTGTCTGAGATTGAACTCCTAATCTTCCCTATATGCCTGCTTTTTCCAGTCTCAATTAATGCCAGCTCCATTCTTCCAGTTGCTCAAACTGAATTTCTTGATATTATTCTTAGTTCCTCTCTTTTTTTTATCTCCAGTCTCAACGTGTCAGGAAATCCATTAGTCCTACTTTTAAAATATACCCAAATTCTGATTAATTCTTTTTTAAACCACTTTACTGAGGTTTAATTGACATACGAAAGCTATACATATTTAATGTATACAACTTAATGAATTTGGGTAAATATACGCTTGTGAAATCATCAACACAATTTATGCCACGAACATACTCCAGCACCACCAGCGAATTCTCAGTCTTATTTGTTTCTCTCCCATATTACTATGGTAGCCTCCCTCAGTCTTCTCTCTGATTCCATTTTTGCTACCCTACAGCCTGGCCTTAACACAGAAGTTGGAATGATCTTATTGAAAGTCCATTGGATCATGTCAGTTCTCTGCATAAAACCTGTCAATGGTTCCACATTTCTTTGAGAGTAAAAACTCAAATATTTAAAATATTTAACAAGGCCCTGTACGGTCTGGCCCCTTTCTGACCTCATTTCCTAATTTCCTACTACTCTTTCTCTGCTCACTTTGGTCAAGCTATACTGTCCTCTCCAAATGCCCCAGGTGAATACCTGCATCAGAGATTTGGCACTGGCTGTTCCTTCTGTCTGAAACATTTTTCCTCCAGGTATCTGTGTGACTCATTTACCTGCTTCTTGGCAGAGATGCTCCCTGTTGGTATGAAGGTTGTGCTCCATACCAAATAACCTGGACGCAAGGCAAGTGAGTATAGTACCCATGCCCTCAGGAATGCCTTTATGGGCAGCGCAGACCTTGCTTCTAAATAAGATGCATCCTGACCAGCCTCAGAAGTCTTGGTTTTCCTTACTGCGTTAGCCATATTTTTCCCTCTCCATTCTGATGCTTTGATATCTGGGACTTTGCTGACCTGAAGAGACTGGCTCTCACAGAGCTAGAGAATTTCTAGAGATAGTAAAGGGCTTGCCAATGTACCTTTCATATGCAAACCAACCAATCTAAAGCCCATTTACCCTAACTACCTCTTTATCTAGCTCCTCTACTCTAGACCACTATCCATCTGCCCTCATAAGCCCAGGGACAGATACTAGACAACAAGGGACAAGCCCTATATCCCAGAGTTTACTGAAATTATTCAACCTAGCCAATCATAAGCCTGCTTATTCTGCCTTGCCAGAACTCCTTTATGGAAACCACAATAAAGATTCTTGTCACCATTTCCTCTAACCTCTGCCTCATGACTGACACTGGTGTTTCCCCATGTGGTCCCCCCATGGCATTGTATGTCCCTTCCTCTGGGGGACTGTGGAAAGTAAAGTATCTTTTTAGTGGCAATCATTTGCTGACCTTTTGGCCTTCCCATACCTCAACTATATAGTTTTACATAGACCCAATTTCAAGCCCAAATCTGCCTTTCATTCTTCAAGAACAAGATAATATATTCTTGCCTTGGCCATGAGGATATACATGTCTATTTCGTATCCTTTATAAAACAATGCTTGATGTACCATCAAGATGGTGCAATGAGTTCACACTTTGTCTTATGTCTCTGCTCCAAGGAAATAGTAAATGATAATGCTTAAAAATAGGGGAAAATGGTATAGTCAGGCCAAAAATAATAAGATAAAAAGTGTCAAGGGCCATAAAGAGAAGAGCAAAACAATTCAGTTCTAAATGGTAAATCACATGAGTACTCTTTATATTTTGAGAAATGGGAGTATTTTTCAAATTCCTATGCTTGAATTCAGAGGCCCAGGGGTGTTCCTACCACTTATAAGAGGAGATTGAAAACATTGTTGCAGAGTCATTGATGTTCAGCAAAACTTCATGCTGATGAACTGCATGAAGTTTGAGCTGGCTGAGAGATGGGGTTTGCAATATCCCCAAGATCGCAGTGGGGCTGGAAACCAGAGACAACCATGTCCAATTTTGTTCTGGAGGGTGTAAGAGTTGGGAGGCATTTCACTGTGGACCAAGTGGAAGCATCTGCAAAATCTCTAAATAGGAAAGGATGACCACACACAGTGGGGCATGTTTACTTTCTATTGCTGGCATAACAAATTACCAGAAATGTAGGAGCTTAAAGCAACACCTATTTATTAGTTCACAGTTCTGTAGATCAGAAGCTGGAAAAAACTCAACTGAGTCCTCCTTTTAGGGTCTTGTAAGTCCAAAATTAAGATGTCAACTGTGCTTGGATCTTATCTGGAGGATTTGGGGGGAGAATTTGCTTCCAAGTGCATTCAGGTTGTCAGAGAAATTAGGTTCTGTATGGCTGCAGCATTGAGGTCCCCTTGTCCTATGGATGTCAGCTTGGGGTCATTTTGGAATTCTAGAAGCCACCTGGATTACTTGGCTCATGCCCCGCTCCATTTTCAAAGCTAGAAACTATATATCAAATCCTTCTCATGCTTCAAAGCACTCTGAATTCTCTTACCTTCCTCTTCTGCCACCAGCTGGAGAAAGTTCTCTGCTTTTAAGGGTTCATGTTATTATATTAGGCCCACTCTTTTAAAAGTCAAGTGTGCCAAGCAACAACACAACCACAGGAGTGCTATCTCATAACAGTCACAGTTCCCAGGATATATGACCTGAAATTCTGGAGCTGTATCAGTTCCCTGTAGCTGCTATAACAAATTACCACAAGCTGGGTGGCTTAAAATAATAAACATTTACTCTCTCACAGTTCTAGATACCAAAAGTCTAAAATCAAGGTGTCAGCAGGGCACCCTCTCTGGAGACTCCAAGTGAAAATCTATTCCTTGCCTCTTCTAGCTTCCGGAGGCTATTGGGATTCCTTGGCATTCTGGTAAGTACACCTCTCTCCATTCTATCTTTACTTTGCCTTATCTTTTTGTGTGTCTGTCCAAAACCCATCTGCTTTTCTCTCATAAGGATACATGTGAATGCATTTAGGACTCACTCTGATAATCCAGAATAACTGCCTCCTTTTAATATCCTTAACTTAATCATATATTTTGCCGTAGAAAGTAATATTCACAGGTTCCAGGAATTAGAATCTAGACACATCTCTTTTGGAGGCACTATAAAGTCCACTAAGGGGGCCATTCATAGAAATTCTGCCTACCACAGGGCAAGAAGAAGGAAATAATAAGACAGAAAACAAAAAGAAAATGACAAGACAAATTAACAAAAAAAAAAATGCCATTCAAAAATTAGTCTGATGACCAAAATTCAAAGTTACATGATAAAATCCAGTGCTAAGAATGAACAAAAAACTCAGAATATTACGCAACTTTCAATGAAAATAATTGATGGAAGAGCCTGACAAGAGATTTGAGATATATGTGTGTCTGAGATGCCCAAAGAGAGAGATGAAGGAATAATTGCTATAAAAAAGCATAAAAATTTGGAATAAAATCAGCTAGAAACGATAGTAAAATATGAACAAAAACAAACTATTGTGAAAATGGAAGCTTTTTCAATTGAAATTAACCTATGGTCTTTATCAAGAAAGATAAAAATCTCCTGCTGCTTCCACTGTGAGATTCTATAACATTTCTACCCTTGTATGGAGAAACACTGTTAGACAAATGGTGCACTATATCACTAATGTAGATCTCTACCAGGGAAGAATTAAAAATTCTTTTTCCAGATTGTATTATAATTACATAAATACTAGAGTGTATTTGGTTTTATGTTATAATGAATATAAAAATATAAGTTTTTCTTTTAAAACATTTTAATTAAATTTATTCTATAATACATCTGTATATTACATTATGTGTTCACCACCCAAAATCAAATCTTCCATCACCATATATTTGACCTCCTTTACCCTTATCTAGCCCCTCCGCTCTTTCCTTCTAGTAACCATCAAACTGTTGTTCATGTCTATGAGTTTTTGTTTGTCTTATTCATTTGTTGCTTTCAGTTTTATATTTCACATATGAATGAAGTCATATGGTTCTCAACTTTTCCTGTCTGACTTATTTCACTTATCATGGATCTTGAGATTATCATGATAATCACAAGATCAACCCATGTTGTTGCAAATGGCATTATTTCATTTTTTCTTATGACTGAGTAATATTCCATTGTATATATGTACCACATCTTCTTTATCTAGTTATCTATCAAAGGGCACTTCAGTTGTTTCCATGTCTTGGCCACCATGAAAAATTATAAGTTTTTTAAACAGCAACCATCCCAGCCCTATCTTCCCACTGTGAATCAGGCAAAGATAAGGAGCCTCACATTAGTGGTAAAGTGGTGCAACTACACAGGCAATTTAAATGATGTGAAAAGAAGGAACCTTGCATTGGTGTGACAGGACAAAGGATGTTAATGGAGCAAAGAAGAGAAAAATCTGGGCAAAACTTCCATTCAGCAGTGCACTGGTACAACTGGTTAGGTGATGTGAGCAAAGAAGAGGATCCTCACCCCATTGTGCCAGTGGTATAACCAAACAGGACATGAGAATGCAGGAAAGGGGTACCACACACATTAATGTAGTGTGTGACTGACCAGAGGATATGATTATGGATTATAGAAATAGCCATACTCTATTGGTGAAGAGGTAAAGGGATAGGAGATGTGAATGGGACACGAAAGACAAGCACCAAAATGCCTATACAGGGGAATGACCAGACAGAAGAGAAAAGACTAAAAGAGCAGGCCTATATCATCAGTGGAGTGAAGTATCTGGGCATAGAATGTGACCAGGGCAAAGATAAGAGCCCCAGTCCACACAGGGGAAGTGAACAGTACAAAGAGGAGGAACTATAAGACAGCAGTGAGCCAGTGTTACTGGCTGGAAATGTGACCAGGGAAGAAAGGAGACCCCGCACCATCAGGTACTGGGTATAAATAGACAGGGCACGTGAACGGGGTGAAGAAAAGTAACTCCCCCCATCAGTGTGGCAGAGTAACTGGACAGAGGAAGTCTGAGTGTGATCACAGTGTCAACACAGTGAAATGAGTGTTCTCAGCTGGTTTTGAGAATGGGGCAGAAAGTAAGATGCTCAAGCAATCAGTCCAGTGGGATAAGCAGTCGGGGAATGTTGATGTGGCAAAGAGAAGGTGCCCTGCCCATCAGTGCAGAAGAGTAACTTGGCAGAGTGAGGAATGGGGGTAATGAAACAGTACTCTGGTTTGGATGATGGACAGCACAAAGAGGAAGATTCTTGAAAAGCAGTCCTGGGAGGAAACAGGGAGGGAATAAGAATGTAGCAAAAAGGAGGAAACCCTGCTATCAGTGCAGTGGTGTAACTGGACAGGAGATAGGAACGGGGCAGAGAGGAGGAGCCACAGTGCATCACTGTGGTGTAAGTGGACAGAGGAGGTGAAAATGCAAAGAGTAGGCTCTGACCATTAGTGCAGTTGGTGTTAGCAGACAAAATCTACAAACAGCCAAAGAGAAAGCACTTCACATCATCAGCTATGTGGTTTAAGTGGTTGGCAGATGAGAAGAGGAGAAAGGAGTTCCACACTGTCAGCAAAGTGATGTGGCTGGAGATGGGATGTGAACAGGACAAAAACGACAACCCCACACCAGAAGCGAAGTACTGTGACAGGGTGAGTGATGTGAACATGGCAAACAGGAGGAGTACTACACCATCAGGGCAGCATCAGTATAATGATGTCATTGAGAATATTATTCAAATGGAACAAAGTGTGTTTGTGTCCCTGGTGTAACTGGCCAGGGTATGTCAACTGCACAAAGAATAGTAGCCCTGCACCATAATTTTTGTAATGGTGTAAGTGTATGGAGTAGGTGAACAAGACAGAGAGGAAGAGGTTCCATTCATAAGGTCAATGATGTGCCTGGGCAGGAATGTGAGTGTAGCAAATGAAAGAATTCCACAACTTAGGTGCAGTGGGACAACTGGACTATAAATGTCAGCAGAGGAAACAGAGGAATTCCTGATCTGTCCGTGCACAGGTGGCATTGGAAGTGGGAGATGAGAAGGGTAAAGATAGGAGTCCTATCTCAAGAGTTCAGTGGGAATGTGAACAGACAAAATAGGAGGATCCTTACACCATCAGGATTGAGTTGTAACTGGACAGGATCTGTGAATGGGGCAAAAAGGAGAACCACTCCCTCCATGAGTTCAGTGATGTAACATGAAAGAATTATGTGAATGGTGCCAAGAGGAGGAATGCAGTAGCACCAGTACTGTGGTTACATGGCGAAGGATGTGCTGGGACAAAAGTAGCATGTGCAAAGTTCCACTATAGTGTTGTTCTTGGGTTGGTGACATGAACAGGGTAGAGGAAGGCATCATCAGGGCAGTGGTAGAAGTGCTCAATGGAAGCAAACGAGCAAAGGGGTATCCTCACAGCATCATTATTGTGGCGTGCGTGGACAGGGCATGTGAAAGGCGCAAAGAGGAGGGTCACCGCACTTCAGTGCAGTTATGTAACTGGCTCCAGGATACAGATAAGAGGTGCAACCTGACACCATCAGGGTGCTCACTGAGTAGAAAGGGAAAGGAAAGTTGCGAGTAGGAGCAACCGCACATCATTGTGCAGTGGTGTGAGTGAACAGGGAGTGTGAAAAGAGCAAAGAGGAAGATCTTGCGCCATCACTCTTCTTGGCCAGAGGATGAGATCAGGGCAGAGATGAACATAGCCATACTATCACTGCCACAGTGTAACCAGACCTGGTATGCCCAGGGCAAAGAAGAGTCCCAACACATCAATAGAGTGGTAGACCCATACAGGGGACTAAAAAGCTGGAGGAGGTAAAACCTGCAGAGCCACTGTGACTGAGTAACTGCTCCAAGGGTGTGAGTAGGAGCATGGACCATCAATGCTATGTGGAACTTCAGAGAGGATGTGAACATGCAAAGACCAGGAACCTGAAACATAACTGCAGGGGTCTCATTTTATAGGGCAGATAGGAGGATCCCCACCACATTCGTGCTGTAGGATAAATGGACCAGATATGAAAACAGGCAGCCTGGAGGAGGCCCTTCCTGCCAGCGCAGAAGACTGATTGGGTGGGGATGTGAATGGGGCAGTTACTAAGAGCTCCCCCACATCGCAGTGGAGTAACTGGGGAGATACTTACCCATGCCTTGCTCTGACTGGCTCAGCATTCCCGCCTCTACAATTCGGGGGAAGCCAGGGACGACTTTGATGCAGGCACCATAGTCCCCTCCCAAGTCAATAAGAATTATAGTGCTGCTCTAAGAGCCCCCAGAGAATTACAAGTTTGCCTTCAAGATAGACAGCGTGATTTACAGTCACAGTGTCCTAAAACGTTCCATCTGTAATAGACTGATCTACTTTCCAGGTGTGAGGTGACCTGATGGACACAACTGAGCCAGTTAGTGGAATACCAATTCTCCTGTCATCCTGCTCAGAGCCTGTGATATGTCTCATAATATATATCACTGAACACTCTGAAAACAGAGGTCCTAAATCTTCAAACATCAAAATTTTCCAAGATATATACCTTGATATAAATATGCATAATGGTTATACTCTGTAATATTGTATAACTAACATAGAAACCAAGTCAATGACCCAAATCCAGCCCAGGTCACAGTGTAATACTAAAAGTCATCATGGACTACCTTGCAGCCTTGACAAGTTGAGTTTCAGCAGAGAAGAGAATGGATCACAAAGCAACCCCTGCCACAATTGGCACCTTATTGACATTTCTACAGCCATGGCCAGGAAATCAATGGGCTGTGAACACTGAATTATCCTCTTATCCTGGAAGTGATCCCTGTAGGCCGAGATGCAGTATGTTAGCAGAATGACTTATAGGAACATACACCATTCCTGGCTGCTTCTCCTTCTGCTCTGGGAACAGAGGGGCTGCTTTGAGTTCAAGGTTCTGGACCTGATATTCAAAAGAAGCACTGCGTTTGTCATGGAGCCATCTATTTAGCCAGCTGTGTCTCTCCCTATGTGGCTGTGCAACGTTAAATGTGCCAAAGTTAAAATAAATTGAAAAAAAAAGTCAGTGTCTATGTGTTTTTGTTTGATTGTTGCTTATATACTTAAAGCCTATATAATTTTATTCATGCCACCCCAATCAATTTATACAATTTTAAAAAAGAAAAAGAAAAGCCAAATCAATTGTGATGAGTGGAAAAAACTAAACTTTTTGGCATATTTAACTGGGGGATGTGGTGCTCAAGGAAGAAAGGACGACAAGTAAGTTTGGGAGATGAACTGGGTTATACTTGACGAGTGTAACCAGGGTTTGGCAGGGCCACCTTGAACAGTCCTGCAGGTTTGGTTCTTTTTGAATTGTGCCTGCTGTTGAAAGGCCAAAACCTTCCCAATTTCAGCTGTTCATTCCATTGATCACCTATTGGTTAGTTTGCTGATTTCTATTATAAAGTTAGTCGGATGCTGTGCCATTGCTTTTTTCCCTGCTCACACAAAGACAGTGGCACCATGCAAGAAATGTGTCTCTTGATGGTTTGTCTTCATCCACTTGAATTTTGGGGTTTGGGGAAGCCATGTTAGTACTTTCACAATGTTATAAAATCATCAGCTCTATTTCAGAACATTTTCATTATCTAATAATGTTTCTTGGGGGAACGTAAAATGGTGGAGCCACTGAGAAAACAGTTTGGTACTTCCTCAAGTATGTAAATATAGAATTACAGCACTATTCACAATAGCCAAAGGTCCAAATCTAAAAGGTCTAAATTTCCCAAAAAACCAAATGTCTGTTTACTGATGAACGGCATATTTTTCAGCCATAAAAAAAGAATGAAGTACTGATTCATGCAACAACTTGGACGAACCTGAAAATATGCTAAGTGAAAAGAGCTAGACACTCAAGTCCACATATTGTCTGATTCCCTTTACATGAAATATCCAGAATAAGCAAATCCATAGAGACAGAAGGAAGATTAGTGATTGCCATGGCCTGGAGGAGGGAGGAATGAGTGACTGCTATAAACAATGTTGTACAGCAGATCTCTAGAGGTTATTCACTTTGCATAACTGAAATTTTACACTTTTTGATAATAAACTCCCCATTTCCCCATCCCCCCAGCTCTTGGCAACTAACATTCTATTCTTTGCTTCTATGAGTTCGACTATTTTAAATACCTCGTATAAGTGGAAGCATGCTGTATTTGTCCTGTGACTAGATTATCTCATTTAGTTTAATGTCCTCAAAGTTCATCCGTGTTCTTGCATATTTTTAAGGCTGAATAATATTTCATTGTGTGTATATACCATATATATTTTGTCCATTCATTTAACAATGGACATTTGTCTTATTTCCACATCTTAACTATTGTGAATAGTGCTCTAATGAATATAGGAGTGCTAATATAGCTTTGAGATTCGGATTTCAGTTCTTTTGGATAAATATCCCAAAGTGGGATTGCTGGATCATATGGTAGTTCTATTTTCATGTTTTAAGGGAAATTCCATACAGTTTCCTAAAGAGGCTGTACAACTTTGCATTCCTATTAACAGTCTACAAAGGTTCCCATTGCTCCACATCCTTGACAACACTTATTGTCTCTTTTGAATAATAGCCATTCTAATAGGTATAAGATAATACCTCATAGTGATTTTGATTTCCTTTTTTCTGAGGATCAGTGACATTGTGCATCTTTTCATATATCTGTTGGCAAGTTGTATGTCTTCTTTGGAAAAGTATTTGTTTCAGTCTTTGGCCCATTTTTAAATCAGGTTAATAGTTTATTTTTTTCTTTTTTTTGCTATTGAGTTATGAGAGTTCCTTATACATTACATAATTTACACAAATTAACCCCTTATCAGATATATGATTTGCAAATATTTTCTACCATTGTGTAGGCTGTATTTTTTCATTTATTACTTCCTTTGTTGTGCAAAGGCTTTTTATTTTGATGTAGTCTCACTTACCCTAGGTTATCCTGGGGATTATAATTTACATCTTAAATTTTTGAGAAAATTAGTTTGAGTTAATACCAACTTAATTTCAATAGTATACAAAAACTCAATTCCTACACAGCTCTATCCTTCCACCTTTATGATGTCATTATCAAAAAAGTTTTATAATTATATATCATGTGCCAGTTAGCATAGTTATAATTATTTTGTGCCTTTGTCTTTTAAATCATATAGGAAAAAAACTTGATGTTACAAACTGAAAGCACACTCATACTGGGATTTATATTTCCCTATTCAATTTCCTTTGCTAGTATTCTTTATTTCTTAATAGGGCTTTGCTTTACCGTATAGTATCTTTTCATTTCAGCCTGAAGGAATCCTTTTAGTATGTCTTCTAGGGCAGATCTACTATTGAGAAACTCCCTCAGCTTTTACCTAAGAGTGTCTTAATTTCTCCATTTTTTTTATGTGTGTTAAAAAATATTTACCATGTTTGCCATTTTTAAGTGTACAGTACAGTACTGAGTATATTTACATTGTTGTGCAACAGACTCCTAGAACGTTTTCATCTTGCAAAAATGAAATTCTATACCCACTAAATACTTATTCCCCTTCTTCTCCTTCCCCTTATTCTTGGTAAGGATTTTTCTACATTTGGTTTCTGTGATTCTGATTATGTTACATATAGTCATGTAGCACATAACAATATTTTGGTGATGGACTGCATATATGACAGTTGTCCCAAAAAATTATAATGATGCTGAAAAATTCCTGTAGCCTCATGACATAGCTATTGTAATATCATAATACAATGCACCACTCGTGTTTGTGGTGATGCTGGTGTAAACAAACCTACTGCACTGCCAGTCATATAAAAGAAGTATAGCACATACAATTACAGTACTAGGCTATATCATTTAGGCTTGTGTAAGTACACTTAATTGATGTTCACACAACAATGAAATCGCCTAATGACACATTTCTCAGAACGTATCCCCATTGTTAAGCCCTACATGACTATGTTGTGAATTTGATTTGCTAGTGTTTTGTTGAAGATTTTTGCATTTATGTTCACCAGAAATATAGGTCTGTAATTTTTTTTTTTTTTTTTTGGTAAGGTCTTTATTTGGTTTTGGCATCAGAGTAATGTTGGCCTATAAAATGAGTTTGGAAGTGTTCCTTCTTATGCAATTTTTGGGAAAATTAAAAGGACAAGTATTAATTTTTCCTTAAATGTTTGGTGAAATTCACTTGTGAAGCCATCTGGACCTAAACTTTTGTTTATTGGGAGATTTTTGATTATTGATTCAATTTTATTACTAGTGATTAGTCTGTTCATCTTTTCTATTTCTTCATGATTCAGACTTAAAATATTGTATGTTTCTAGGAATTTATCCATTTCTTATAGATTATCTAATTTGTTGGTATGTAATTGTTCATAGTATTCTCTTATGACCTTTTGTATTTCTGTGGTATTTGTTGTAATTTTTCCTTTTTAATTTCTGATTTTATTTATTTGGATCCTTTCTTTTCTACTTGATGAGTCCAGCTAAGGGTTTATTTGTTTTCTTTAACTATTCAAAGAATCAGCTCTTAATTTCATTGATCTTTTCTATTTTTTTTAGTCTATTTTATTTATTTCCATTCTGATCTTTATGTCCTTTCTTCTACTAACTTTGGACTTTGTTTTTCATTTTCTAGTTTTTTTAGATGTAAGGTTTATTTGAAAATTTTCTTGTTTCTTAAGGTAGTCCTGTATCGTTATAAACTTCCCTCTCGGAACTATTCTTGCTGCATCTCAATGATTTGGGAATGTTGTGTTTTCATTTTTGTTTGTCTCCAGGAGTTACTTAACTTCCTATTTAATTTCTCTGTTGACCCTTCCATTATTCAATAGAATGTTGTTTAGTCTCTATGTGTTTGTGTTTTTTCCAGTTTTCTTCTTGTAATTGATTTCTAGTGTCATATCATTGTGGCTAGAAAAGATGCTTAATATGATTTCAGTCTTCTTAAATTATTGAGACTTGCTTTGTGGCCAACCCGTGATCTATCCTGGAGAATATTCCATGTATACTTGAAAAGAATGTGTATTCTACTGCTATTGTATAGAATGTTTTGTATCTGTCATTTAAGTCTATCTGATCTATTGTGTCTTATTAATTCCTTATTAATTTTCTTTCTCAATAATATATCTATTGATGTGAAATATTAAAGTCCTCTACTATTATTTCATTGCTGTCAATTCCTTTATTTCTGTTAATATTTGCTTTATATATTTAGGTGCTTCCATTTTGTTACATATATATTTACAAATGTTATGTCTTTTTGTTGGATTGACCCCTTTATCAATATGTCATGCCCTTCTTTCTCTCCTGTCAGTCTTTGTTTTAAAATCTATTTTGTCTGATATAAGTATTGTGACCCCAGATTTCTTCTCATTTCTATTTGCATGGAATATCTTTTTCCACCTCTTTGTGTCTTTAGGTTTGAGGTGAGTCTCTTCTGACAGCATATAGATGGGTCATCTTTTTTTTTTTATTCACTCAGCCACCTTGTATCTTTTGACTGGAACATTTAGGCCATTTACATTTAAAGGAATTATTGATAGGCATGTGCTCATTGCCAATTTGGTAATTGTTTTTTAACTGTTTTTTTTTATTTCCTCTCTGTTCATTTTTTCTTCTCTTTTTCTCTTCCCTTGTGGTTTGATGGCTTTCTCTTTTAAAAATATAAACTATATAATAACACAGAAAAATGAAAAATTAAAAAGCAAAGCACTAAATAATCTGTATACTTAATTATACCATAGAATGTGAATAAACTGGAAGGTAACATTGAATAATGGAAGCATTGGTGTTAAAATAGGAATAAGTTCTATGTAATTTTTCTTCTTAAATTTCCTTAAATGTTGCTTGAGATATGCAAAAGAATTAACAAACAAAATAAACGAATGAAGAGGTTTCTTTGTCATTAGAAGAGCAGGTAAATCTTTCTCTTCTCAAACCCACCCCCCACCCCCGTGACTGAAACCAACCAACCAAACACATCAGAAACCAAACTCCTTGCCATTTGCCTTCAGGGAGAGCGAATATGTTTAAGGCTTTCAGGTTACATAGCCACAATAGTGAGAAAAAAGATAGAATGAACTTTTGGAGAAGGGTCTTCAATTTGCAGTAAGATTTCACTTCAAAAATTAAATCATAGCTGTTCTTTTTTCTTTTTTTTTAATATTTTTTATTTTTCAATTATAGTTGGCATTCAATATTATATTAGTTTCAGATGTGCAACATAGTGATTAGACATCTCTATAACTCACAGAGTGATATGCCAATAAATCTAGTACCCCTCTGACACTGTACATAGTTATTACAATATTATTGACTATATTCCTTATGCTATACTGTATATCCCCATGACTGTTTTGTAACTACCAATTTGTACGTCTTAATCCCTTCCCTCTTTTTCACTGATCCCTCAAGCTCTCTCCTATCTGGTAATCCTCAAAATGTTCTCTGTATCTGTGAGTTTGTTTCTCTTTGTTGTTGTTGTTGTTGTTGTTGTTCTTGTTCTTGTTCATTTTGTTCCTTAGATTAAACATGTACGTGAAATCATATGGCTTTTGTCTTTCTCTGTCTCATTTACTCCACTCAGCACAATATCCTATAAGTCCAACATGAAAAATCTTTTTCCATCCCTTTACTGTCTGTCTATGTGTGTCTTTTAATCTGAAGTGAAGACTCTTGTAGTCAGTGTATGTGAGGGTCTCGTTTTCTTATTCATTCCGGCACCCTATTCTTTGATTGGAGTATTTAATTCTTTGGCATTTGAAGTAATTATTGATAGATATGAAGTTATTGCCATTCTTTATTCACATTTTTTGTCTTTATTGAAATAGATAATTAGTTGCTTGTATTTACACTGTATAATTCAATGAGTTTTTTTCACTTATAGTTGGCATACAATAATATACTAGTTTTAGTTGTATAACATAGTGATCAGAGATCCACATAACTGACAAAGTGATCACCCCACTATATCTAGTACCCTACTTCCCCCATACATATTTATTACAACATTATTGACCATCTTCCCTATGCTATTCTCTACATTTCCATGTCTATTCTGCAACTATTCATTTGTACCACTTAATCCCTTTGCTTTTTTTATTGTCCCTCCAACTCCCCTCCCATCTAGTATCCCTCTAAATATTCTTTGTATCTACGAGTTTATTTCCATTTTTGATGTTGTCATTGTTGATTTCGTTCTTTAGATTCCACACATATGTGAAATCATGTGATATTTGTCTTTCTCTATCCGACTCATTTCATCAGCACAATACCCTCTATGTCCATCAAGGCAATATCGTTTTCCATCCCCTTCCTTTTAGTCTGTGTGTCTTTTACTCTGAAGCGAGTGTCTTATAGGCAGCATATATAGAGGTCTCATTTTCTTATACATTCAGACACTCTATCTTTTGCTTGGAGCACTTAATTCTTTTCCATTTGAGATATTTGTTGATAGGAATGTAGTTATTACCATTCTTTATTCTTGTTTTTGATACACGTTTTTTCTTCTTAAAGAAGTCCCTCCAACATTTACTGTAATACTGACTGACTTGGTGATGATAAATTCCTTTAGCTTATTTTTGTCTGGAAAGCTTTTTATCTGTCCTTCAACTCTAAATGATAGCTTTGATGAAGATCCTGGGTTTTCACCACTTTGAATATTTTATGCCAAGCCCTTCTGTCCTGCATAGTTTCTTTTGAGAAATTAGCTGCCAGTCTTATGGGTGCTCCATTGTAGGTAACTCACTGCTTTTCTCTTGCTGCTTTTAAGAGTCTCTCTTTGTATTTAACCTTTGGCATTTTAACTACGATGTGTCTTGGTGTGGGCTTGTTTGGGTTCCTCTTTCTTGGGACTCTCTGAGCTTCCTGGGGTTGTATGTCTCTTTCTTTCACCAGGTTAGGAATGTTTTCCATCATTGTTTCTTCAAATAGCTATTCAACGTCTTTCTTTTTTCCCAGTACCCCTATGACACAGATATTTTTACATTTAATAGTGTCCCATAGGCTCCTTAAATTATTATAGTCTTGGCTTCTTTTTTCTTGCCATTCTGATTGAGTGTCCTTGGCTTTCCCTTCCTCTGTATAGGCCATTTGATCCTCTTCTTTATTCACTTTGTTTATTCCATTTAATATACTTCTCATCTCAGATATTTTATTCCTCATTTCTGACTGGTTCCTTTTTATGGTTTCCATCTCCATTTTTATGTTTTCTATCTTTTTGCTAAAGTTCTCACTGAGTTCATCTATTCTTCTCTTAAGTTCATTGAGCATCTTTATACCCAGTGTTTTGAACTCTGCATTTGGTAGATTGCTTGTCTCCATTTTGTTGAGTTCTTTTTCTGGAGCTTTGTTCTGTTCTTTTATGTGGGACATGCTTCTTTGTCTCCCCATTTTGGCTGCCTCCCTGTGTCTGTTTCTATGTATTAGGTAGGACTCCTAATTTTCCCAGTCTTAGTAGAGTGGCTTTATGTAGTAGGTGTCCTGTGGGTCACAGTGGCACAGTTCTGGGTGGGATCCATCTGTAGGCCAAGTACAATCACAGTCTGTGTACCTCCAAGACCACCTGTAAGAGTCACCAAATAATCCACATATGGCTGCCACCCATGTTGGCTTTTAGGTGCCTTGAGAGGCCAAACCAGACACTGAGGCCAGCTGCCACTATTGCAGGGCTTGGGGATGCATAGCATTAGGTACAGGGTATGCTGAGGCCAGATGCTGCTGCTTTGGATTTATGAGCCTTTAAGAGATTTTAGGAAAGTCTGCAGCAAGAGCCAAGACAGGCCATTTGTATGAGGGGGAAAAAAAAAAAAACACTGCAAGCAAATTGTTGGGGGGTGGGGCACAAGTTAGGAGAGGCAGAGTCTCAGGGAATCACCTGGGCAGAGCAATCTGTATCATCCAGGTTGAAGGCCACTCAGATAGGGCGGTGCCTGTGTCTGCAGGCTGGGAGTGGGGAGGGCTCAACAAAGGAATGATGGATACTTCCAGCACTTCTGTCCAGGAGAAAGCCACCCACTAGCCCTCACCCTAAAGTCCAACAACTCAGTGTCTCCCCATATGTCCCTGTTGCTCCTTGAGCAGTTGCCCCAGTGCTGGAGCTCAGAGAGGGTAAGTCCGGGCATGGGCCCTCTACGAGGAATGTCTGTGACTCCCACAGCCCTCTGTCTCATTCAGCTGCAACCTCCCTGGTTTTTACACCCAGAGGCTGTGGGACTTCTCTTCCCAGTATTAGAACCTTGGGCTGGGGAACCCAGTGTAGAGCTCCTCAGGTGGGAGCGGAGGCTCTGCAGCCAAGGTAATCTTCCTGATTCTTGATCGCCTCACGCTGTTGTGGGACCAGGCTAGTTAGCGTCTCTGCCCCATCTACTTGTTTGAGGTGACCCCTTATTTTTGTCCCTAGTTGTAGGGCTTCTGTTGAGCCAGACCTCAGATGACTCTGCATGCTGGTTGCTCTGTAGTTTTGTTATAATTTTGGTGTGGTTGCAAGAGGAGGTATACACAGTCTCTACCTTCTACGCTATCTTGACCGGTCTCTGATAGCTTTCTTTAGTGTTATGTTTAAGCTTCTTTATCGTATTAGTTTCTGTATTTACTATAAGTTTTTTTCTTTGCAGTTACCGTGAGGTTTACAGATAACATCCTATGTGTATAACCATCTCTTTGAAGTTGATAGTAACTTAAATTTGAACACATTCCAAAGCTTTACATTTTTAGTCCTTCCCCCAAGTTTTATATTTTTGTTGACACATGTTATGTCTTATTATTTTATGTATCCCTTAACTATTATATTTTTAATTAATTTTACTATTTTTGTCTTTTTTACCCTTTTTTAATTTTCTTCATACTTTTTAAATGATTGATCCATTATCTTTATTATTTATTTACCTTCCCTGGTGTGGTTTTTACTTTCATGTGCTTTTTCATTATTAATTAATGCCTTTTCTTTTTAGCTTAGAGAAGTCCCTTAAACATTTCTTGTAAGGCTGCTTTCATGCTGATGAACTCCTTTAGCTTTTGCTTATCTGGAAAACTCTTAATTTCTCCTTCGATTTTGAGTGATAACCTCACCTGATAGAGAAACCTTGGTTGGAAATAGTTTCCTTTCAGCACTTTGAATGTGTCGTGCCACTCTCTTCTGCCCTGTAAATTCTCTGCTGAAAAAATCTGATGATTGCCTTATGGGATTTCCTTTGTACATAATAAGTTCTTTCCCCCCCTGCTGTTTTTAAAATTCTCTTTATCCTTAAGTTTTACCATTTTAACTATAATGTATTTCTCTTTGGATTAATCTCATTTGGAACAATGGGCTTCCTGGACCTGGATACCTCTTTCCTTCCCAGATTTGGAAAGATTTTAGCCATCATTTCTTCAAATAATTTTTCCGGCTTTCTCTCTCTCTCTCTCTTCTCCTGTCAGGACCCCTATAATCAAATGTCATTTTCTCAATGTTATCCCAGAGATCCTTTAAGGTATCCTTGATCCTTTTCATTTTTTTTTTCATTTTGCTGTTCAGTCTGCGTGTTTTCCATTGCTTTGTCTTTCAGCTTGCTGATTCGTGCTTTTACTTCATTCATTTACTGTTGAACCCCTCTAGTGTATTTTTCAGTTTAGTTAAAACATCTGCTTGTTACTTTCTTATGCTTTCTCTCTCTTTGTTGAAATCTTCACTGTGTTCATCCATTCTTCTCCTGACATCAGTGAGCATCTTTATGACCATTACTTTCAACACTTTATCAGGTAGATTGCTTATCTGTGTTTCTTTAAGGTCCTTTTCTGGGGATTTTCTTTTTGAGTTTGGAACATATTCCTGTGTCTCTTCATTTTGCCTATGTCTCTGTGTTTGACCATATGTCGTAGGTGAAACAGCTACCTCCCTCAGTTTTGAAGGAGCTATATTGTGTGGGAGCTGTTCTGTATACCCCAGAAGTGCATTCTCTCCTGTCTACCGAAGCCAGGCACTTTATGGGCTTTCCTTATGTGTGCTGCATGTGTCTGTGGGCTGTGGTAGTGTCACGTTGCTACATAAGAGAGCAGGCCCCAGGGCACTTGCCAGGCAGCCCTGTTGCAAATTGACCATTGTGTGAGGAGGATGGTGCTCAGGAAGCTCCCCCTTTCTGGTTGTGGCTTAGTCTCTGCACAGGGTGGGTGGGGCTGGAACAAGCCCGGCCAGTTGTAGCTTGGGTCCTGTGTGGGGTGGGTGGGGTAAGGGGTGGTAATCTGGCCTGATTAAGTTATGGATCATGGAGCATGCCCTCCAATGCTAGTGGGATAATTGGAGGGCTCCAAAAATGGTGCATGTCATTTCCATCACCAGCAGGTTAGGATGAGATTACATAAATGGAATCTGCCAGCATTTCCATTCCCAGATAGAGTCCTGCATGCTCCTGCCTCTCTGGCAGCTGCTCTAAAGTTAGTAAGTGGGTCTCTCTCACTTGTGGTCTAGGTGCTTTTCAAACTGTTATTTTTACAGGAGATCTCAAGGGGTTTTGTGTGAACCCTTTAAGAGAGGTTTCTCAGTTCCCTACAGTTCTGTGATTTTCCTGGTCTTAATCTCCATTGTCTTTCAAAACCAGACATTTTGGGGACTCATCTCTTTGGTGCTGGCCCCCAGGGTTGGGGTAATTTATGTAGGTTCCAATATCTTTAATTTTTTAGAGGAGATCCCTTCTATGTATAGGTCACCATGTCTGTGGTGGGGTACCTGGAGAGACTGTGTCTGCCTCTCCTACACTTCTCAGGGTCTCTTTTGTCTCTTGTTGTGGAGATGCTGTTCCTCTAGTTCTCAGGTTCTTTTCAGAGGAAACGTTATTCCACATGTAGTTTTAAATGTGTTGTGTTCACGGGGGGATGTGAGTTCAGGGTCTTCCTATGCTGCCATCTTGACAAGAAAAGAATAGACCAACTTTTAAATTATATTTATATGTTATTATATTTATATGCTGGTGTTCTCACTATCATGAATTTAATTTCTTAAAATGGATCTGGGTTAGTTTCTGGAAGAAAACGTAATATATATTTTAATTGAGTACATTTAGAGGGTCAGAAATTCAATTTTCTTATTTTCAGGGAATTTTAGGAATACTCACTTTATATAAACAATTATATCTAAATATGCCAATGAGAACAGAGCTCCTTTAATTTCAGAGACTTTATAATCTAATATATTAATATCATGTGGAAGTAGGAAAATGTTGCATATTCACACAATCAGAGGTGAAAGCATTCCTGAATTACAGACACATAGACATACAGGCATAGAGAAATAGAGCTTAAGGCTTCAGTTCTACAATTTCAGCCATGGTCAAGAATAAACACAGAAACAGTAAATTCCCTAGCAGAGATATCAAATGGCTGCTCTCTTCTCAGAGGCATGGCATTCTTCATTGATTCAAACTCAAAAATAGACAAAAAAAAAAGGCTGACAAATTAGAATCTGTGTTGTCTCTCACGCAATGGCGAATAGATCTCTACAAACCATCAATCTATTTAGAGAGATATCTAAATGGTCTGATCATAAATATAAATTCTCACCACATGACCAAGCAATTGCATTTTTAGGTATATACACAAGAGAATTAAAGTCATGTATTAATACAAAAACTTGTATACGGATGTTCATAGCAGCATTATTCATAGTAGCCAAAAAATGGAAATAACCCAAATAAAATATGCTATAATATGGATGAACCCTGAAAACATGCTAAGTGAAAATGACAGATACAAAATATCTCATATTGTATGATTCCATTATATTAAACATCTACAATAGGAAAACCCATAGAGACAGAAAGTAGGTTGTTTACCGGGACCTGGTGGAAAGGGAGACATATGAAGGGGGACTACTTAATGGGAATGCCGTTTCTTTTGGGTGTAGAAACTGTTTTGGAATTTGAAATGAGAGTTTCACTACATTGTGACTGTATTAAAGAGCACTGACTTGTACACTTAAAAATAGCTAAAAAGGTAAATTTTATTGTATGTGGACTTAATAAAGAAAAATGAAAACAAATCAAATTCTTTACTATGGATAGCGTTAGTGAGGAATAACTTGTTGGCTGTAAATGAGCCAAAACCAAGACAAACACTAAATTAGTAGAGAGGAAAACAAAAATTATAAAAAAAGAGTCAACAATGTGCTATCGAAGCATTGGATTCATGTTAGGGAGCCAAGATAAGACATGCCTAGGCATTAAATACACATGCAATTTTTTGTCCTTGAAATTTATCTGGTTCTGGTAGGTGAATCAATTGGACATATGGGTGTGCCTTCTAAAGTAGTTAAAAATAATTATTAAAGAAGTGCAAAATCAGGACACTCATACAGATATGAACATGTTAAAACATTTTATCACATAAGGAAATTGGCAGATATTATAACTAGTTCACATGAGCATTCGAACAGAAACAGGAATAT
>NW_011889447.1:136933-139307 GCF_000151845.1 Pteropus vampyrus | reverse complement strand
ACTCAGTTTTTCAAAACCAGGTTGTTGGTTTTCTTATCGATGAGTTTTAAGACGTCTTTGCACGTTCTGGGTAACAGGCCTTCACCAGCTGTGCCCCTCGCAGTACTGTCTCTCCATTTTCCTTCTCAGTGCACGGACACGGCTTCTCAGAGAGCAGAAGTTTTTAATTTTAATGAAGTCCAGCTTATCAGCTTCCTTCCTGCATCGTGCCTTTGGTGTCAGGGCTGAAAAGTCGTCACCATACCCGAGGTCATCTGGAGTGGTTCCTGTGTTATCTTCTCGGGGGTTATAGTTTTGCGTTTTACGTTTAGGTCTGTGATCCGTTTGGAGTTCATTTTCGTTGAGTGTGTGAGGTCTGCCTTCAGCTTTGTGCGTGATTTAAAAAATCCGTTTGAGGGTGCGGCGTGAGCAGCCAGCGCGGTGTTCCCAGCAAGTCGGATTATCGGGGAGTGAAGCCTGTGGTGTGACTCGCTGACCTGCCTTGACTTCCCGGGACGCGGCGCGGCTGGGCTGCCGAGGTGCATGGTCGTGTGCGTGTTCGCGAGCGGGTGGGGGCAGCTGCGGTGCGGGCAGGTCGCCCGCGGTGTGTGTCCGGTGCAGGAGACCCTGGGTCTTCGGTGCGGACCAGGCCCCACGCGGACCCGAGGCCTTTTGGAGACAGATCAGACTTCCCAACGAGGTTTAATCTGGGAGAAGGAACTTGAACTAAAAGAAATAAATTTTATTGCATAGTAAGGAGGGTTTTGGGTTGTGAACGGGTGATGAATAAAAATGTTCTAGAGACAGCATGGAAAAGGCTCACGGTAGAGAGAACTCACCCTCTACGTGGCAGCCAACCGGGTTCGTGGGACAGAGATGGCCAGTAGGGAGCTGACCACCCCGGGCCCCCCGGGGGTGAAGAAGCCGACGGCTACTGTTCGGGTGTCTTCAGTCCTGTTGTTTTATGCCCCGCCCCTCGCCCCAGACCGTCAGTGAACGTCTGTGTCACAGAAGCCGGTGTGACGCTTGTTAAGCACGGCGGACATTAAACACGTGCATCGTCGGGGCTGAAGCGCGTGGACGCGGTTCAGAAGCCACGAGCAGCAGCGGGGAGGGCGGGCCAGGAGCCGCGGTCAGGGAGCGGGGGCCGGACAGCAGCCCATGGCCGTCCCCTCGGCCTGCACCCGCATCTTCGGGGTGCAGGCGAGCACCCCATCCCCCCAACAGGATGACGTTGCGCGGGGCAGGGTCCCGCCCAGGTCCTGCGGAGCCGCCCGCAGGTAGATTCTGATTTTCCTCCCTGGACACGTGTCCATCTGCCTCTCAGTTCTGCGTTCCTAACGCTTGTCACTGAATTCTCACATGTCGTAATTGACTTCGGTTTTTTTCTAATATTGTTTTTCTCCTGTCACAGACGCACAAACCGAAGGGTGGTGTTTGTCCTGCTGTAAATCGTAGAACAGGGGCGAGTTTGGGATAAAACGGGTCAGTTACACATTTAGAGAAGTGACGTCTCTAACCGAAAAGCGAGGCCCTGGACTGACGCCTGTGTCACCGGTTCAGCAGGTGCCGTGTAGTTTCTGTCTGCAGATACGCCGTGCCCTCTCCGAGGGCCACACGGTGGCCCTGGGACCCTGGGGCCTCCGCTGGCTCTGTGGGCCCCCGTCCAGCGCTTGCGGGGAGCTGGCTTCGGCTCCCCGACACCCAGGAGCCGGCCCGCCGGATGATTCGCCAGCGTTTTGCCCACGGGCATTCAATTTCCTTTCAGTCTGCTGTAGTTTATAACAGATCAGACGTTTTACAAATTCAATTCTATTTTTTGTTACTTTTCTTTAAATATCGTGTTCTCTTTGAGTAACTGGCCAGGGCAAACCAGTCCAGAGTTCAGGACCCTTATCGGGATGGAAGGTAGTCGCTGTGCTGTGTGAGGGCGGAAGCTCAGAGATGACGAGCATCACGCTCAGCCTCCTGTCCCCAGGCTCCAGCACCAGCTCTCCAGCCATTACCCACGGTATATTTGGAACAATTTGGGAGGAAAACGAGCCGTACGAGGTGAGGGTCCGAGAGCCAGCAGCCGAGAGGCGAGCGTGTCTGAGGTGTGACGGGCCTCTCCGCCTGCGTGCGGTTCTGGGGTCGGCAGAGGTTCAGCTTGGGGCTCCCGCTGTCCGCTCTCCTTTCCCGAATCCCCACCTGTACCCCCAACACCCGTGGCTGCTCCAGACGCTGCCCTCACGGACCGGAAGCTGCGGAAAGTCTGCCTTGCCCGCCCTCAGTGCCGCCGTGGGGACAGGCGCTCGGCCCGTCCGGTCCCTTTCCCAAGCGTCGACGCTTCTCCAGAGACTGTTACGGTCCCCTGATCACGGGAGTGACATCCGTCCCATGCCACATGCCCACT
>NW_011889447.1:133769-134418 GCF_000151845.1 Pteropus vampyrus | reverse complement strand
CTCAAAACCGTGGCCGAACCCGGTTCCTGAGGGGCGGGTGCCGAGGCCTCGGAGGCCGTGTGTTCCCACGGCGGGCGGCAGTGAGCTGCGCCTGTCCTGCCAACGCCCGCTCCGGGGGACGGCGGGCCCAGCGCTGTGAGCCCGGTGGCCTGGTCTGTGCGCGGAGACCGATGCCGCCAGCCACACTGCTCATCTGTGAACATCGCCAACTGTATTTTGCCTTTTAATGCAATAAAGTCATTTATGATATCTGATGGTTTCAAACACAGTTTGCAGCAGTCTTTAAGAAGAGGTAGGTTTCGAACTCGGCATCCGTTTTATGGAGTCATGTATCCTTCGTGGCACCGTCCACATGGGACACCCCTGGGGACAGACCCTGGGGGGCTGGAACGGCCCCCGCGTGGAGTCCCCGAGCTCCTGGGGCGGCTGTCGCTGTCCTCGGAGGCCTTTGCTGGCCCCGGCGGCCTGTGCGTTCCGCCCAATCGAAGCTCCTCTGTCCCTGGCGGAAGGGACTTTCAGGTCCTCGGCGGCTCCTGAGCGGCCCTAAGTATCCGGATTCCTGCAACGGCCTCTGTCCAGAAGCCTCATTTACCTGCAGCCCCCGTCTCTGGAGGACAGGACGCGCCCGCTGGCCAGCCCTGAGGCTCGC
>NW_011889447.1:132342-133719 GCF_000151845.1 Pteropus vampyrus | reverse complement strand
CCTGGTTTCAGGTGTGAGTGTCAAATTTGAAGCCGCCATAGGGAGTTCAGCCCATGAGCCGCACCCGCTGTCGGCCACCGCCGGAGGTTCTGGTGCCTCCTGAGGACCGTCTGTGTCGTGCGTTGGAACTCTGCAGCCTGTGACCGGATTCCACGCAGGGAGGAGCAGGTGAGGGGGGGACAGAATCTTCCTCTGAGCAGCACTCCGGGGAGGGCCGGGCTTTGCTGGTCTCCCACGGCCGAGGGGTCAGGGGTCAGGGGTCGGAGGTCTCTTCTCCCTCTAAGAGGCTCACAGTGCTGTCTCCGTGGTGACGACGGAGTGACAGGTAGCATGCGGCAGCATCGGGCAGGTGAGTCCGCTGGCAGCTGGGACCTGAGCGCGGTGAGGTGAGGCGGGTGGGGACTCGGGCAGGGCTGGCAGGGCTGACGCAAGGGCTGGGTGTGCGCGTCCTGCCTGGGCGAAGAGGTCACTGGGGTGGTGACGCAGTGGAGGGACCCACAGCCTGCCACCGCTGTCTGTCCCTGTGCAGGGACCCCGGTCCCCACGTCCCTCCAGCTGCTCTCCAGCCACCAGACCTGCTGCCACGTCTCCCGTCCGAAAATGAGGACGCAGCAGCCCTGTGTCCCCGCTGTCCCCGTGTCCCCGCCGGCCCCACGCGGCCTCAGCGCCCGCAGCACCGTCCCATGGCCAGCGCAGGGCCCCAGGGAAGACCGTGCGTGCTGCGTCCCCCTGCGTCCCAGCGCTCACTGACCCGTTCACCCCGCAGCTTCGTCGGAACGTCTTCCGAGGTGATGACGACCTGGCAGGGTGGGCGCCCAGGCGCTCAGCTGAGGCTCTGTGACAGAAAGCGGGTCACGAGACGGGCCGAGTCTGCTGCCCGCGGACGAGCGTCCCGCTGGGACCCAGAGCCGAGGGACGCGGGAGGGGACTCGAGGTCAGGCTCACGCCGTGGCCTCGGCGGAGACCGCGCCCTCGGACGGAAGTGACAGGACAGAGGACAGTGGTTTGGGGTCCCACAGGCCGAAGGCGGAGGTGTGGGGACCGGCAGAGGCCGACAGCCAGTCAGTGAGGTCTGCTCTGCAGAGGGCACGGGTGCCCGGTCCCAGCTGAGGTCCGAGGCGTCGGGGGGCAGCTCCGTCCTTCCTGGCGGAGGGGGCCGCGAACCTGCCTGGCTCTCGGGCAGGTGGGAGGAGCTTTTCTCGCGTCTGTTTCTTCCCGTCGCTCACGTCACGGTGGTGCACGTCGCGGCCGGCACCTCTGCTCGCGTCGGCCTCCAGGTCGTGGGGTCCCGGTTGCTGCCTGCCTGGGCCCCCGACCTGTCGGCAGCGGCCACACGGCCCGTCTCTCTTTCCCGGCAGCACGTGCCTCGCCTGCCCG
>NW_011889447.1:131645-132292 GCF_000151845.1 Pteropus vampyrus | reverse complement strand
CTCCCCCGAGAAATGTCGGGGCATCGGACCCCTGTCCTCATCAGATTCGGGTGTGAAGGGCAGCGTGCTCAGTGCCGTTTTCTCCGGCCAGGTGTGGCCCCGGTCAGAACGATTCTCAGTGAATTCTGTATCATGAATTTGTATTTAACGATTCTCTAAAACGGTTATTTCTGAATAAGCTTTTGGTTTGATAAAAGCTGTTAGCGGCATCGTATGCCGAACGCCAGCTTCGTAGCTGAGAAGCATGAGCTACGTAAACTCAGTTTCCCAGATAACGTGAGTGTAATTTGGTAGAAAAGTTCACAAGTCCCAATGAATGCATCCCCAGCATCTCAGTGTGAGGCGCCCCCAGAAGTGCCATTTGTCACAGGGGCTCACGTTTTCGCCAGGCACGGAAGGTGCCGGCATGTCCTCCCCGCAGGAAGGGGGGCCGGACACACGCACCGGACACTCTCATCTCTCAGAGACCTGGGGTCGCAGGGCGAACCAGCACCCCGGAGACGGTACGGCAGGCGGATGCCGAGAGCACGTACTTGCTTTTCGGAAGCAGAAGCGTCTGGAGCCAGAGTGTAGGAGCGCCAGCCCCAGCCTCCAGCCGCTGTCTCTCTCCAAGGCCAGCCAGGCTGGAAGCCCTCGCAGACACTGAC
>NW_011889447.1:129361-130472 GCF_000151845.1 Pteropus vampyrus | reverse complement strand
CCCCCTGTGGTCTCGTCCCTTGGTGTAAAGTGCCCCCCAGAGGCTGGCGGTCCCCAAGCCAGCGTCTGCACCTGCTACCTGCCCCCGAATGCCAGGTCGCCCGCCCCTGCCCCAGCCCTGTCCACGCGTCCGGGGGGCACGTCAGGGTCAGGACGTCCGTGCCGAGGCCCTAACGTTTTCGCCGTGCTTCCGCCCACGCTTCCCCGTCACCGTTTATGGTGACCCCGGAGCCCGAAGAGCCGGGTGTTTGCTCTGAGGGCGGCACGGTGTGCGGGGCACGTGCGGTCACTCCCTCAGACGCCCGCACCTGCCTCCGGCCGTGTCACAGCGGTCGTCCCTGGACGGGGAGCCACGGGGCGGGGCGGGGTGGGCTGCCAGGGCAGAGGGTCCTCGTTCCCCCCTCGTGGCCGGTGGCGAGTTGCGGATGGCGAGGTGAGCGTGATCCGCAGACCCTCGTGACGTCTGTGAGAACAAGAGCGCCGGACGCCGTGTGTGGACCGACGCCGCGGAGAGGGACCCTCTCCCACAGAAGGGCCAACCGCGCACGCAAGCCACGGAGCCAGTGGAACCGACGCAGTTTCAAACCGCACGGCTCCGCCGTAGGCCACGTCTAACCACGTCCGCCTCCAGACGGGGCTTGTTCCGTTTTTGCGGCCCAGGGGCTCCGTGATGACGCGGATGGCGCAGCCCCAGAGGATGGAGGTGTCACCAAGGGGGTGCACGGCGGGGCCATCGGAAAGCCTTCTGCTGCCCCGGGTCTCCCCGGACCGGGCGAGCGAGAGGCCGGGCCACCCGCGGGTCCCGGGGACACCCTGCCTGGGTGTCGCTCCCGCTAGAAGGTGACGCTGCGGGCAGTGACAAGCCCTCCGTGGCTTCCCGCCCGCAGCTTTCCACAGAAGGCACAGGACACAGCGCAGGTGTGGTCACCAGCACGGCGCCGGGCGACGGGGCATGGCGTGTCCACCCGCCACTCACGTGGGTCACGCCCCAAACGCAGGCACGTGGAGTCCGCCGGCCCACGCACCGCCAGCTCCCGGCGCCCAGCGGCACGAAGCCGCCCAGCGCCGCGTTCTGCCAAGCGTGAAACCCTCCTTCCCCGGCGACGACCGCC
>NW_011889447.1:128201-129167 GCF_000151845.1 Pteropus vampyrus | reverse complement strand
GTAGCCGCTCGCTGTTTTCCCCTAGAGGGGGCACTTCGTGTTTTACCTGCTGGGTGCTGTTCCCTGTTGTCCTCTCACGTTCCAAGGTGAGTCTGAGCTCGGGGGTGCCAAGTGCCCGCACGGCGGAGTGGGACTCGGGACTCGGGCCGAGAGAGGAGAGCCAGACGTCCCTGGACTTCAGGGGAGGGAGAGGGTCAGGGCGGACTTCCCGGAAGAGGAGAGTTTGCGGCAGAAGGAACAGGATTTGTCAGGCAGTGCAGACGGCGAGGACACGGCAAACAGGAAGGGACGGAGTGCCAGCCGCGGGGGGCGGGATCGTCCAGTTCACCTCAAATACAAAGGCACACGTGATACAGGAGGGTTGAATAGAAAATGATTTGTATTTTGTCATCAAAACTATAAAAATGTAATGACGCGATTTCCCAGTGCTCGTGTGCATAAGGGAAATACGTAAAATGCCATCTCTGGTTAATTTTCTGAGGAAAACACCCAGAGAAATGGTATTCATTTTGAGATAGCAAGTTCCAATTACTTATAACAAGACAGATGTTTTAACACTACCCATTAGGGTATGAGGAAAATCCCGTAGAATTCTTCAGGGATACTGAGGAAAGCAGTAAAGTATTCAGCACCCCGCGCGTGTTCGAGCCTCTGCAGCGTTCACATAATTTGCCCTCTCGCTGATGGCGGTCCATTCCCCACAGGCGTCTAGTTTGTCAGAGACAATTAACAATTGATAACAGGCTCGAATAGCTCGCCTGATACCTCATCTACGGGATGGGCTGTTCCGGCCGCTTCCCGAAAATCAAAGCAGAGGTCACTGACCGAGGGGGACAAGCGCGCGGCTGTAAGCTCTGCGGTAGTGGGTTTATTTCCCTTTGCTATGGAATTCTGTTCAAGGTCACAGAAGTAAACCATTCCCTAAGAAATGTCCCAGTTCTGGAAAGGACAGAAGGACCTCGGGGC
>NW_011889447.1:124374-126776 GCF_000151845.1 Pteropus vampyrus | reverse complement strand
CACAGCACGTCGACCAGCCGGCCGCGCCCCTCGGACAAAGGCGCCTGCAGGTTCTGCTCGTTCCGTCCAGTCCCGTCCCAGAGAGGATGGAGGGGCAGGGGCGGCGCAGGGACCGATGACGCCCCGCTGTCCCTCGGGGACCCCGTAAAACGAGTTTCTAGAGGAGAAAAACTGCCGACTTTTTCCAGCTGTCGTGTGCCGGTCTACTAAAACGCGAGGGTGGATCGTGGCGTCAGGAGTCGTAATAAAAACCCCCGTGACGTATATAACTAAAAATATAAAATCTCAGGCCCATTTTCATGTTTAATTAGCATCACATGGCTCATTGTCTCATAAGGCCCATGAACAGAGATAAATATTTCCGTAAGTTTGCCTAAATAATTTTAGCACATTAGTGCACTTAATTAGGAAAACTTATTATTTGGGTGAGTCTGAGCTCGGGGGTGCCAAGTGCCCGCACGGCGGAGGGGGACTCGGGACTCGGGCCGAGAGAGGAGAGCCAGACGTCCCTGGACTTCAGGGGAGGCAGAGGGTCAGGGCGGGCTTTCCGGAAGAGGAGAGTTTGCGGCAGAAGGAACAGGATTTGTCAGGCAGTGCAGACGGCGAGGACACGGCAAACAGGAAGGGACGGAGTGCCAGCCGCGGGGGGCGGGATCGTCCAGTTCACCTCAAATACAAAGGCACACGTGATACAGGAGGGTTGAATAGAAAATGATTTGTATTTTGTCATCAAAACTATAAAAATGTAATGACGCGATTTCCCAGTGCTCGTGTGCATAAGGGAAATACGTAAAATGCCATCTCTGGTTAATTTTCTGAGGAAAACACCCAGAGAAATGGTATTCATTTTGAGATAGCAAGTTCCAATTACTTATAACAAGACAGACGTTTTAACACTACCCATTAGGGTATGAGGAAAATCCCGTAGAATTCTTCAGGGATACTGAGGAAAGCAGTAAAGTATTCAGCACCCCGCGCGTGTTCGAGCCTCTGCAGCGTTCACATAATTTGCCCTCTCGCTGATGGCGGTCCATTCCCCACAGGCGTCTAGTTTGTCAGAGACAATTAACAATTGATAACAGGCTCGAATAGCTCGCCTGATACCTCATCTACGGGATGGGCTGTTCCGGCCGCTTCCCGAAAATCAAAGCAGAGGTCACTGACCGAGGGGGACAAGCGCGCGGCTGTAAGCTCTGCGGTAGTGGGTTTATTTCCCTTTGCTATGGAATTCTGTTCAAGGTCACAGAAGTAAACCATTCCCTAAGAAATGTCCCAGTTCTGGAAAGGACAGAAGGACCTCGGGGCAAGTCACTGCTACGCGGGGGAGGAACGACTGCCGAGACACTCCGGAACCTTCCGCAGAGCGACCGAAACCGCTGCTCCCGGCCTTCGCGTGTTCCGCGTGGTCACGGACGCCCAGGTGAGTGAAAACGGGCGTCCGTGTCCTCACGGTGTCCCGGAGCTGCCCGTCTCCATCCGAGTGAGTCGTCGTGTGTAAGTTCGTTGTCTTAAACCAGAATTTCTTGCAAAATAAATGGCTCGCTTCCACTGGACTTCAGATTCCAAGAGGAAGCAAAACACGTGCTCACTCAAAATGAGATGCCATCACGTTAGCCTGACACGTGGCTTTTCCTTCTGTGGGAGCCGGGGCTGAGAGTGATGTGGCCATGTCCCCCCCGCCACACGTCCGGCGCTGGTGGCTGCTGTGGGTGCCCTCCCAGCGGGGGGTCACCTGCCCAAAGTGTCCCTTTGCCTGCTGCGTTCGAGTCCCCATGTGACCAGACACTGCGCATTTTATTCTCAGCAGAAGCTGCAGACGGCCCTGTGCTGCCTGCGACTTGGCAGGGCCCCAAAGCAGCATGGAGTTGTGGCCCCCCGCCCAGCTACGGCTCGAGTTGCGGACAGGACGTGGGGTGGGCACAGCACAGAGTGGACGGGACGCGGGGTGGGCACGGCGCAGAGTGGATGGGACGCGGGGTGGGCACGGCGTGGAGTGGACAGGACACAGAGTGGGCGCAGTGCAGAGTGGACACTGCATGGAGCAGGCATAGTGCAGAAGCTGTACACCACCTCTCTGCCTTGGCCTGACCAGCACTGTCACGCCTAGAGGTCGTTGTGGGAGGGAGGCCCTATGCGTCCTCTGGCGACTGACCGTGACAGTGAAGGCCACCAGTGGACCAAGGCGGCTCTCGCTCCTTAAGGGACCTGGGGCCTGGGATGACGTCACGGAGGGCGAGGGAGGGCTGGCAGGCACAGAGAGAAACCAGTGTCGTCCCCAGTGCAGGGGACCCTGCGTGACCTGTAACGGGACCATGGTGTCACCATGGTGTCACCTGAGCCTACAGAAATACCCCTGGGCTCCCTCTGCCTAACTCAAGCAAAGCGGGCGTTTTGGAGCTTGC
>NW_011889447.1:115181-120114 GCF_000151845.1 Pteropus vampyrus | reverse complement strand
TGTCCTGGCCAGTCACTCCGAGGACTTCGGTCCGATCACTGTGGGTGGACGCATGTTCGGTCCGTCCAGTGGCCACTCGAGGGCATTCTGGAGAGACGTCTTGCTTCGGCCATGCCGGAGGTGAGCTGGCCCCAAGGGTGTGGAGTGTCCCTGGCGCCTGCAGCTCACTGCCTCCCCCGTGGCCTTGTGGGGGGTGGCATTTCATAAGCAAAAGTAATCACGGGACCCAGAGCGTGTACCTCGAAACGAGTTGGGTAAAAAGTAATGAAAAGTAGAATTTAAGCGCCGATTCAAGGAAAACAGCACTTTTCCTGTCATAAACGTTAATTCAGCTCCCTCTTTACTCGCCAAATATGCTCAGACGTGTAATAAGAATTAATAAGCTGTCATTAAAGGAAAATAAATTTTTACAACTTTGCAAGAGAAAATTGCTAATGACAGGCGTGTCTCACAGTGGGGACAATTTTACTGGGCTCCTAAAAGCGTCCACCGAGGAGACGGGCAGGCGGGGACAGTGACAGGCACCGTGTCAGGCGCGTTCACATCCTTTCCCAGTCGGCACTCTGCCGACGGGCTTGGCGGGAGGCACCGCAGCCCACCACCCAGGGCCGAGACGCCAGCCAGCCAGGACCCGTCACCGAGTAACACAGAGCTCGGCCTGCGGCTCGCCCGGGCAGCGCGGTGGCCGCGGGCCCTCGCTTCTCCGTGGCGGTGCCAGCAACTCCGCCTCGGACAGAACCGCATTTGTCCTCTGGGGTGTCCCCGCGTGGCCTACTGGGGCGCCCCTCCGGGCAGTGCTGGTTCCGTGCTCCCCGCTGCAGCAGGACGGGCTGTCCGTGGCGGGCGGGCACCGCGGCCCCGTCCTGAGTCTCCCCGTGCCGGCTCCGTCACGTTCTCGTACAGGGTTGTGCCATCCACGCAGACAAGTCGGGACGAGTCATCCCCACCTGTTCTCTGAACAGGCTTCGTTAAACGTCGTTAACGAGTCATGGATTTCAGCAGTGACACCGTATAATCCAGAATTCTCTTCCGGGGAAGCTTTTGGTCACGGATGCAGTTTGTCTAAAAGGCACAGAGCTGTTCAGGTTTCTGCTGCTGCTTCTGTCCGGGTTGGCAGCCTGTGTTCGGCGAGGCTGTCTTTCACGGCGCCCGAGTCACCGACTTCACCGGCAAAGCTCTTCGTAACGTGCCTCACCCCTCGGTGCCGCTGGCTCCGCCTGACGAGTCCTCCTAGGAGCCCGGCAGTTTTACTTCAAGGAACTATTTGTGGCTTTAGTTCACTCTGCTCTTGGTGGGTTTTCTATTTCTCTTTCTATAGTTTTGTTAGATAAAAATATATTCCATTATTTTTTTGAACCCTTTTCATTGGGGTAAAATTTCTGTAACGTGAAATGTTCCGTGCGCCGTTCTGAGCTGTGTAGTTCAGCATCATGTCACCTTATCAGTGCTGTGTGGCCACCACGCCCATCACGTTAGGAACGTCTCGGCACCCCGAAGGGCACTCCCGTCCCTATGCCGCTGCCCGCCCAGGCCCCTCCTCCCGAAGCCCCCGCGAGGCTGCGCCACGCCTCTGGCGGGCGGCCCGTTCCGCGTGCCTGGCTGGCCCCTCGCGCTTGGCCTGGCGCTTCGGAGCCTCGTCTACAGTGCAGCGTGTGTCAGCTGTCCCACGGTGCTGTCCCACGTGGTCCCCACCGTCGACCTCCCGTCCGCCCACCGGTGGGCCTGCGGCACGACGGCGCCCAGCTCCCGGGCACGCGCCTCGCAGTGGCCGTTCGGCCTGTGACGTTCTGAGGGCCAGCAGACTGTTCTGCACAGCGGCCGCTCCCTGGACGTTCCCGCCGAGGAGACACGAGGTCTGCGTCCCTCCATGTCCTCACCGACGCGCTCCCGTGTTCCTAAGCAGGGGCCGTGCTCGGGAGTATGACGTGGTATCTAAAATCTCATTGTGGTTTTGATGGGCATTGACCTGATGCCCAAGGATTTGGGGCATCATTTCAGGTGCTGCGTGGCCATTTGCATATCTTCTTGGGAGAAGTATCTATTTGGGTCCTTTGTCCGGTTTCGTCTTGGATTTTCGTGTGTGTCGTCACATTGTATGAGTTGTTTATTCTGGATTCTAGACCCTTATCAGATACACGACGTGCAAATACTTTCTTCCACTCGGTGGGTTGTCTTTTCGCTTTATCGATAATATTTTTTTGATGCACAAAGTTTCCGACTTTGGCAAAGTACCATTTATGGTTATTCCTGTCATTTCTGGTGTCACAGTCAGGTCCTGTCGCCAAACCCGAGGCCAGGGAGATGTATGCGGGTGTTTCCTTTTAGAGTCTTATCCTCGTAGCTCTCACATGCAGGCCATTGATCGATTTGGGGTTAGCTTGGGTACATGAGGCGAGATGCGGGCCCGGTCACCCTTTCGCGTGCGATGTCCACTTGTCCTGGCGTCACTTGTCGACGAGCCATGTCTCCCATTCGCACCTATCAGGGGACGATTTGCCATAGGTCCGTGGCCGAATCTCTGGGCCCGCAGCCGCGTCCCGCCGGTCTGTGTCTGCCCCGTGCCGTGACTCTGCTCGCCGTCACCGGTCGTCGGTTTTGAGGTCAGAAGCGGGAGCCGTCCAGCGTTGTTCTTTTCCACGATGGTTTTGGCTGTTCAAGGCCCCTCGCAATTCTGTAGGAATTTGAGGATCAGTTTTCCTTTTTCTGCACAAAAAGCCACACAGGTTTCCTCGTTTTTAAGTTGCTTTTTCTTGATCAACATTTTCTTCGTTGCTATAAAATCTTTGACCGTGGATCAGAATTCTTCTAGTTAATCCTGGCAGCTTTTGCTCACTTTCGTAGTGTTTTTGTGGAGGGATCGGCCCTTGGAGCCAACTTCTCTGCCATCTTGGCTATCGCTCTGTTTTCACTGATTTTTAAAAATTTCTGTCATAGAATCATTCAAAGCTACGCATTTCCCTTTAGGTGTTTATTTTACTCTATCCCACAGAATTTGTGGCCTTGAGATGATCGATCAGTTAGAAATATTTTCTAATTTTCCTGTGTGTTATTATTTGACCCTGGGGTTATTTAGAAGTGTGCAATGTGATTTCCAGATGCTTCATGCTTTCCCAGAAATCCCGTTACTGGGTTTTCATTTAATTCCCTGGGGGCCAGGGCACATGCTCTCCACGGTTCCATCTTTCCGAATGTCTCGGGGAACGTCCCACGTCGAAGCCAAAAGCCGGGGTGTAATCTGCGTTCGTTGTGTGCAACTCTGTACACGCTCATTAGATCGAATTGATTGCAGCGTTGATGGGATCGTCCGCACCCGCACTCACGACCTGTCTCTTCAGCCCGTCGACTGCCGGGGGGAGGGCGGGGGGATCCTTCCCGCGTTCGTGGGCTTGCGGGCTCCGCGGATGCCTGTGTGTTGGTCTCATGTGCTCGCAAGTCTGGTGTGATTGTTTGCATCTTCCGAATGAACTGCCCTTTCTATCATTACGAAACGCCCTGCTGTGTGTCTGGTGTCACTCTGTGTCCTGCAGCCTGCTCGTTTGGTGTCTCTATCACCTTTATGAACAGGGTTTACATTCTGTCTCTCTCCCCAACCTTTTACTTTTGAGGTAAAGGCAGGGGCTACGAGATTCTATGCCATGAGTGCCTGTCACGCGTGGATGTGCAGACAGCTCTGTGGGACTAGGGGTTGCGTTGCCCGTCTAGTGGCAGGTGTGTCCGCAGAAAAAGATGCACTGCTCTGGTGCTTTGAAGAATTAATTTTAAAGAACCAGTTTTCTCTGTTATGATTTTTTTTCTCAACATGCAGAAGTTCTATATGTAATGTCGCTTTTCCTAGAACTCGCGTACAGGGGCAAGTCGGGAACTGGTCTGGGAACTTGAAGTGTCTGATCCTTTGAGCATTTACATACGTATCACTGTACATTCGTGAAATTGGCATTCCGATCTCTGTACTTGTCTCATGAGCTTTACTTGTATTATTCAGGCGTCTTAAGTCTGATCAAAGCTGGAACACCTAGGGTGACATTTTAGGCTGTCCTGGGGAATACAGCAGTCCCAAGAATTGCCAAGGGGTGTTTCTGAAATTCCATGTTCAAATAAATTTAGAGCTCGATTCGAAGTCATGCTCTCTACCTACTCACTAGCTGTGTCACCTGCATCAAGTACTCGACCCTTTCATAATCTGGAAGGAAAATCCCCATTTTAATCATTATGTATATGAATTGTGAAAACCAAGTTAGAGAAAACAGGCACAGTGCTTGCGCAGTCGGTTCTCCGTGAACGGCAGCTGGTGGCCGTGGCAGCAGGAGCAGGAAACGTCCCCGGGTTTCTGAGTTATGTCGTCGTGTTAGAAGTCACGCATACCGTCATCGCTAACACAGTTTGTGTGACATCTTGTTCACTGGTGCTTGTAGTCAGTCCCTTGGGTCCATAGTAAAATAATAGTAAGCTAATTTCTAGAATATTCTTCCCATGACAGATTTCAGTTCACCACAGAAGACCTCGGGGCAACGAGGCGGACGTGAACGGCGCTGCGTGTGAGGGGGCCGCGACTGGCCGGAACGACCGGCCGCACTGTCGACCACATTACGACGAAGCAGCGGACGGTGTCAGGAGGCCGTGTGGAGCCGCGTGCGGCGTTCATCAGGGCCACCGAGGAACGTGGGGATCAGGAAACTCTGAAACATCAAAACTTTTGCCTCGAACTGAAATGCTGTCGTCAGAGGCGCTTCGGGTCCAGGACGTCCGGAGGCGGCCCGTCCGCGGGGTTGGCTGCCCGGCGTCCCCGAGCAGGACGCTCAGCGCCTCAGTGGCTGTCCCTCGAGCCGTGCCCCTGGCTCTGGAGGTCCTGTCCGTGGGCTCTGAGCCGTGTTCTCTGATGGCACGGCCGGGGCACCTCACGCCAAAGTGGCCGAACTGCTTGACCCAGACAGCA
>NW_011889447.1:110607-113941 GCF_000151845.1 Pteropus vampyrus | reverse complement strand
CCGCCTCCCGTGTGTGCGCAGAGACGCCCGGCGGCTGCAGCGGGCGGGGACCGGCCTGCCCCGCACGCCCCTGTTCTGAGCCCGGCGCCGTCCAGCACGTGCAGGGCTCCTTCGGGTCCGTTTTAAGGTGGTTTTGGCCGTGCCGCGCGGCTTCCCGGAGGAGGCTGACGCCGCCCGGGCCCCGTGGCCGGACCGCGCCGTGTGCGTCGCCGCTGACTCTGAGCGCGTGATTCACCTGCTCGTGCCTCAGGGTCCTCACAGAAATGCCGTCAGAATAACGTGGGCCCCGGGGCTGGCGGCAAGGGGGACGGGCCCTCGTCATCGTCATCGGTACCGAGTCTGAGGCAACGCTGAGCGAGCAGATTTCGGGCTCTGAAACGGCGGGCGGCAGGCGGCGGGCGGACGCGCTTCTGAACCCTGGGCCGCCGTCCTCACTTCCGTCACGGTCAGTCCAGAGGCAGCTCCAGAAACCGGTCAAGGTCCTAGCCGCTCCCAGGCCCACCTGCGTCTGTGCCTGCGGCTGCGTCCCCTGCCCACCCTCTGTCCCTCGCGGGGGTGGAGGGAGCGGGTGGCAGCCCAGGCCCGGCTCACTCTCCTGTTGCTAAGCGTTGCTCCTTGCCGGCCTCGTCCTCCACGGACGTGTCCCACCCGGGGGCCTTTGCGAGGTGTGGGGCCTGCTTCCTATTTAATTTCCTCCGTCGCTATAAATGTTTAGCTGCGTCTCGTGGAAACATGGGACTTCAGAGCTCGGAGTGCCGGTCTCGGTATTATGTGGACGTCCAGTTAAAGCCCCGAGGGGTGGAGACCATCTGGCGAAGGCCCCATGAGCTGCCGCGAGAGCCCGCGGCTCCTGTGGCGTCCGTCACCTCTCTCCGTAAAGCGCAGATTGTCCTCTGCTCTTGTCCTCGCCAGGAGTTCTCAGCAGGCGGTGGGCGGAGAGCCTGCTGGCCTTTAGGAGGGGGATGTGACGACGCCCTGTGCTGTCCCTCCGGACAGAGGACAGAGGCCACGCAGCCTAGAAGAAGGCGCGTGGGGTCGGCATCGCGGGCGCAGGTGAGTGACGGGCTGCGAGCGGGGGCAGGACGTACCTGTCCTGCACCTCGTACTCGTCAGTGTCTCTGGGCGAATCCCCTCTGAGGACAGGCCCTGCACCCCCGGGTCCGTCCTGCCTGGCTTCACACAAGCTCCACGGAGAGTGTGGGGGGCGGGGGAGCGTCTGGTGACCCACGTGGCCGGCGTGTGCCGCGCGGGTCAGGCAGCCGGACGTGTTTATCATTTGAGAATCGCTTCCGTGTTTGCACGAGCGTCTGTAATGTCACTGCACCTGGATTTTTGTTTCTCTTTCACTTAGAACATCTTGTTACCAGTAAAAAACTATCTGAAAGGGGCAGAAAACAAGGAGAAATGTGACTACCCTGTTGTTCAGGAAGAACAGGCATTTGCACAGTGACTGTCACTCTCCAGGAGCTGCTGGCACCAGCTTGATAAAATATTCTCTTGGTTGTGAGGTCGTTTATCACCATTAAAAAACAGAAAAATCGGAGCGTACACCAAGCCACGTGTTAAAATCACACAGAATCACGTGAGAACGGCATGCGCCCAGGCCTGGGGGGGCCAGCTGAGGGGAGTTCAGTTCGGACTGCAGGTACCAGGCACGTCGCCGGAGCAGGTGACTCGCTCTGAATGAGGGCGTGTGTGTCAGGAGCCAGCCAGCTGTGGAGTGGGATGTCATCCGGGGCAGGACGGGGCAGCACTGTCCGTGAGGAGCCGGCTGGGCCAGTGGCGCTGGGCTCCGTCCCGTTCTGCGCCCCTGAGAGGGGCGGGCAGGTGGGGACAGTAACGTGGCAGCCTATGGCAGACGGACAACGGCAGACGTGGGACGAGCAGGGCCGTGGGTCCTCCCCACTGTCCTTGCTGTTCGCTGCCCGAGCTGCACTTCCCTCTGCCCCCAGGAGCTGACAGCTGCCCCAGCTCCTCACCCACGGAGACGGAGACGGAGAGGCCACCTCTGGGGAAGTGTCGCCGAGCGCCATCCGCGGCGTGATGGGAAGGGGCCCTGCTCGACGCGGGGGGTTTGGGGGGGTTAGGGGTGCTGTTCTCCGACTGTGCGGGTTCTTCACAAATACGACTCTTCCCGTCACTGTGGCTGAGGCGCGGGGGCCACACGTGATGGGCTCATCCCGAGCATTGAGTGCTACAGGGACGGGAAGGGTGATAGGTCCCTGCAGGTCCCAGCTGCGTCACAGACGTGGGGGACAGTGACCATTTCTCATCGGGACGGGAAACAGGAAATGGCTCTGTGGCTCTTTAAAGTCATCGCATGGTTTTGAACTGAAACCCTCGAAGCTACGCGGCAAAGAGCCAGTCCAGGCGCCCTTTGCGCTGAACGCACGCTCGGTTTGGGAGCTTTTCTCCACTGAAATGCGAGGTTTCGGTCCCTGTGGCTTCAGGTGACAAGCAGCGAGCACACGGGGCGGGGGACCGTGCTCGCGCTTCCGCTGTCCCTGTGCTGGGGCCCCGGTGCCCTGGGCGGCCGCCTGGGGCACGTCCCGCTCTGCGGAGGCCGAGCCAGCGCGTGCTGCTCACAAAGGCGCATTGACGGACAGCCGGAGCCAGACAAACGGACGTTTCACTGTAACACAGCCCGATTGTCACCGCAGAGCAGGAACGCGCTGAGTCACCACGCGGCCCCCGCCGAGCCCTCCCTGCGGAGCGCGGGCGGCGAGGCCGGGGGAGCTGGTCCCTGAGGTCAGGGGCGCGGAGCCCTCGCACCTGCTGCTGCACCTCTGCGTGGCTCGGAGTGTTTTAGCCGCAGCGGGAGGTTGCTCAGCGTGATCCTGAGCTAAATTTACCGACGGGATTGTTTAAAAAGAAGTCGCAGTGATCACAGGCAAACGCGGTCGGAGGTCAGGGCCGTGGGAGCACCCGCGCCTGCACCTGTGACGCTGGCTCCCGGGGTCGTTAGGGACTCGGAGCTGGCGGAGGCTCGAGCGAGGTGCAGCCGGCACGGCGCCCTCCCCCCATGGCCCGAGGTGTCGGGATCTCTTGGCTTCTGCAGGAAGGACACGTACTGACCGCTGAGTGGGAACGCATGGGGGCCCAGGGTGCAGGGGTCTCGCCGTGACTAGCAGAGGATGCTGTGCAGCCGCCGAGCCCCGGGGCGAGGTTGCAACACAGGCCAGGCAAGCCCGGCCCCTGGAGGGGCCCAGACGCCTGCACGGCCACGGCGGGTGGTGCCGTGTGCCCGTGGGGCCGTGGCGGCGGCTCCCCCGCAGGCTGGGACGAGACACCGTGTCACGCTTGCTCGTTTCCGGGTCTGAGAACTGGGGTTGTC
>NW_011889447.1:108685-109472 GCF_000151845.1 Pteropus vampyrus | reverse complement strand
CCCAGCCAGTAGCTGCTGCTGCTAAGGACTCCCAGGCATTGCAGATGTGCGAGCCTCACCCCCCACCCGGAGCGGGGTTCCGAGGGGCTCTGAAGATCGAGCTCAGGAACGCGACTTCTAACCGGGCCCCTGGGCGGCTCCTGGGAGCAGCAGCAGTTGCAAACCAGGCATGAGACCCCGGGGGAGGCGGGCGCGGGCAGGGAGGGCGCGTCCCGGCGGCGGAGGTGACACCGCTCCCTCGTCCTCCCAGAGCGAAGCCGCCCCACTGTGTGGCAGCGCAGAAGCCGGGGACGTTCATCCTGTGGACACGCGAAGGTGGGACGGGACTCGCCAGTGAACGAGGCGACCCCGTTCCCCGCAGACTGTGCGGACCTTCAGGTTTGGGGCACGGCCGAGAACGAGGGACGGCAGGCCCTCGACGCCGCGTCACTCCGTGGTCCCCGTAACGCGTGACTGCGGTCGAGGTGATGAACTCACTCTAAGAAAATCAAGATTTTGGTTACGATGGTCCAGTCGTATACCAAGAGCGATGTTCTCACTTCTGCCACAGCCCCCCAAACCCAGAAGCTGGTGACGCACGACGGAACGGAACGCTTCCGCAAAACCCCGTTCTCCGCGTCTGCACCCCGAGCCGGGCAGCATGGCCAGGGGACGCCCCGTCTGGCTTGGGGGGTGGCTCTGGGCCACACGCAAGTCTTGCCGTGTTTGAGCGGCACACGAGGCCCTGCAGGTCCCTTGTTAAAAATCCTCCGAGCGGGAAAACGGGGAGACAGTCTCCCTAAACCCA
>NW_011889447.1:105137-108092 GCF_000151845.1 Pteropus vampyrus | reverse complement strand
GTCCACGCTCCCTGTGGTGCACCTGGCTGGTGGCCAGAGCTGTGACTGGTGCGTCCCAGCCAGTAGCTGCTGCTGCTAAGGACTCCCAGGCATTGCAGATGTGCGAGCCTCACCCCCCACCCGGAGCGGGGTCCCGAGGGGCTCTGAAGATCGAGCTCAGGAACGCGACTTCTGACCGGGCCCCTGGGCGGCTCCTGGGAGCAGCAGCAGTTGCAAACCAGGCATGAAACCCCGGGGGAGGGCGGGCGCGGGCAGGGAGGGCGCGTCCCGGCGGCGGAGGTGACACCGCTGCCTCGTCCTCCCAGAGCGAAGCCGCCCCACTGTGTGGCAGCGCAGAAGCCGGGGACGTTCAGCCTGTGGACACGCGAAGGTGGGACGGGACTCACCAGTGAACGAGGCGACCCCGTTCCCCGCAGACTGTGTGGACCTTCAGGTTTGGGGCATGGCCGAGAACGAGGGACGGCAGGCCCTCGACGCCGCGTCACTCCGTGGTCCCCGTAACGCGTGACTGCGGTCGAGGTGATGAACTCACCTTAAGAAAGTCAAGATTTTGGTTACGATGGTCCAGTTGTATACCAAGAGCGATGTTCTCACTTCTGCCACAGCCCCCCAAACCCAGAAGCTGGTGACGCACGACGGAACGCTTCCGCAAAACCCCGTTCTCCGCGTCTGCACCCCGAGCCGGGCAGCGTGGCCAGGGGGCGCCCCGTCTGGCTTGGGGGGTGGCTCTGGGCCACACGCGAGTCTTGCCGTGTTTGAGCGGCACACGAGGCCCTGCAGGTCCCTTGTTAAAAATCCTCCGAGCGGGAAAACGGGGAGACAGTCTCCCTAAACCCACAGCTGCACGTGCCAGTGGCAGCCTCCTGGCTTTACACGTGGGAAGGAGCGTGCGCTCGGTGATCACGCACTGTGGTGTGGCCAGTGCGGTTCTGGTCCCTGTCACCAAGGCTCTCGCAGCCCAGACCGGGAGCTGGACCGGTCAGGGTCGTGCGCTTTGCATCAGTGACGCAGGTTTAGCTTCATTACGCTGGCTATCGCTCTGTATGTGCCCTATGTCCACAGATGCCTGTGGATGGGTAGATAGATAGATGGACAATAGGTAGATTGATAGACGGTAGATAGATTGATGGGCGGCAGATAGATTGATGGACGGTAGATAGATAGACGATACATAGATAGATGGATGGCAGATAGATTGATGGGCGGTAGGTAGATTGATGGACGGTAGGTACATTGATGGACGGTAGATAGATTGATGGGTGGTAGATAGATCGATGGATCGATGGATGGTAGATAGACTGATGGGTGGTAGATAGATTGATGGGTGGTAGATAGATTGATGGATGGTAGATAGATCGATGGGCAGTAGATAGATCGATGGGCGGTAGATAGATTGATGGGTGGTAGATAGATCGATGGGTGATAGGTGATAGGTACATATGTGATAGATGGATCTTGCTAGCTAGATACCCACGTGCATCTGTGTCTGTGGCTCTCTACGTCTATCTCCGTGCTGCATTTCATGGTTAATTAGAAGTGCAGATATCATTTAAGAAGTCCATGTGACTGCGTGACCAAGAGTAGATTTAAATTTGATGAGTTCTAAGTTCTAAACTTAATTTGTTTTTGCTACTTTATCTCTTGGCTGTTTCCGTTACGATTTGGGAAATGCTGGCGGGTCCGTGAGTGTCCGGGTCAGCGGGCCAGCGGTGAGAGCATCTCGCCTGGAACGGGCAGGGCCGAGGGCCGACCGGGCTGCGCTGCCTCCTGCTTGCCGCCCCGGAGGCCGGTTAGGGGAGGGGACGCCGGTTGCCGGTTGTGACAGTGCCAAGCCATGTAGGAAGCGGAGGCTCACTCCAGCCCCGGCTGCGCGTCTGGGGCGGGGGGCGGGGGCAGGGATGGAGCAGGGGAGGGTGGCACCTTCGGGAGCCTGTGGACACGGGACCCTAAAGCAGATCTGCCGTCACCCGTCCCTTTGCCCGTTTCCCATCATGCACCACGCCCGTCGTGATGGAGCTCGCGGTTCAGCAGAGGACGCAGACCACCGCATGCGTTCGGGGGAGTAGCACGGAGGCCTGTGGGTGTGGGGCGGACTGAGGGCCCGCCGAGATGTGCAGCCCAAAAGGGCAAGGGGCCCGGGTGTCCCCAGGAAGAGGGGCGTGACCCCTGGGAGGCCAGCCTGGCCTCGGGGCAGAGGAGGCCCAGTCGGTCCCATGAAAGGCCACTTACAGGTAGAAGGCGTGGCGGCGTCAGTGATGACTGACAAGCAGCAGCATCGCAGGTCTGCGTGCAGGGGGCATGGCCGGACCCACCGGAGGACGAGGACGTGTGGCCTTGCTCCTGGGGGCGGCGGTGCGCTCGGCATAGGCTTGGTTCTCGGGGACACAGTGTGGAGGCTGCGAAGTTTGGGACAGGACAGCCGAGAAGCACGGCTCGGGCTTCATGCTGTCACTGCCCAGGCTTCGCCTGGTGACGGGCGCACATTTCACTCAGCCTGGCCCGGGGAGCGCTGGGGGGGCACGGAGAGAGGCGTGCGTGGGGCGACCGGGGCTGGGGACATGTGTCCGTGACGGTCCGTGCCACCGCGCCCGCCCGCCTATGGCTTCGTGACGGTGGCTGTGCCCTGACGGGCGTGGCACACGCGCCCTCCGCGTCCCCTCTTCCTGCCTGTGCGTCTGCTCGGCCGACTGCAGCCGCAGCGCTGAGTGGGCCTTCAACCCAGCACAGGCCTGGCGCCCACCGCGGCCGGGCAGCGGGCCACGCGCAGGAGTGTGGGGCGGGGTTGGCGTTTAGTGGAAGAAACAGTTTCCTGTTAACTTCACGCTGTGTTTGGAAGTTGTTTGTTCTCGTTATTAGGGCCTTCCTATTTTCTGCAACGTTTCACGGCTCTCGTGGACACACGAGCCGTCCGAGGCTCCAGTCCTCGTTTAATCATCTGGACGCTCGCTGCCCGAG
>NW_011889447.1:103250-104877 GCF_000151845.1 Pteropus vampyrus | reverse complement strand
GGTCCGTGAGTGTCCGGGTCAGCGGGCCAGCGGTGAGAGCATCTCGCCTGGAACGGGCAGGGCCGAGGGCCGACCGGGCTGCGCTGCCTCCTGCTTGCCGCCCCGGAGGCCGGTTAGGGGAGGGGACGCTGGTTGCCGGTTGTGACAGTGCCAAGCCGTGTAGGAAGCGGAGGCTCACTGCAGCCCCGGCTGCGCGTCTGGGGCCGGGGGCGGGGGCAGGGATGCAGCAGGGGAGGGTGGCACCTTCGGGAGCCTGTGGACGCGGGACCCTAAAGCAGATCTGCCGTCACCCGTCCCTTTGCCCGTTTCCCATCATGCACCACGCCCGTCGTGATGGAGCGCGCGGTTCAGCAGAGGACGCGGACCGCCGCATGGGTTCGGGGGAGCAGCACGGAGGCCCGTGGGGGTGGGGCGGACTGAGGGCCCGCCGAGATGTGCAGCCCACCAGGGCAAGGGGCCCGGGTGTCCCCAGGAAGAGGGGCGTGACCCCTGGAAGGCCAGCTTGTCCTCGGGGCAGAGGAGGCCCAGTCGGTCCCATGAAAGGCCACTTACAGGCAGAAGGCGTGGCGGCGTCAGTGATGACTGACAAGCAGCAGCATCGCAGGTCCGCGTGCAGGGGGCGTGGCCGGACCCACCGGAGGACGAGGACGTGTGGCCTTGCTCCTGGGGGCGGCGGTGCCCTCGGCATAGGCTTGGTTCTCGGGGACACAGTGTGGAGGCTGTGGAGTTTGGGACAGGCCAGCCGAGAAGCACGGCTCGGGCTTCATGCTGTCACTGCCCAGGCTTCGCCTGGTGACGGGCGCACGTTTCACTCAGCCCGGCCCAGGGAGTGCTGGGGGGGCACGGAGAGAGGCGCGCGTGGGGCGACCGGGGCTGGGGACATGTGTCCGTGACGGTCCGTGCCACCGCGCCCGCCCGCCCATGGCTTCGTGACGGTGGCTGTGCCCTGACGGGCGTGGCACACGCGCCCTCCGCGTCCCCTCTTCCTGCCTGTGCGTCTGCTCGGCCGACCGCAGCCGCAGCGCTGAGTGGGCCTTCAACCCAGCACAGGCCTGGCGCCCACCGCGGCCGGGCAGCCGGCCACGCACAGGGGCGTGTGTGGGGGGGTTGGCGTTTAGTGCAAGAAACAGTTTCCTGTTAACTTCACACTGTGTTTGGAAGTTGTTTGTTCTCGTTATTAGGGCCTTCCTATTTTCTGCAACGTTTCACGGCTCTCGTGGACACACGAGCCGTCCGAGGCTCCAGTCCTCGTTTAATCATCTGGACGCTCGCTGCCCGAGGTCGCGCGGAAGCCGGTGTCGCCAGTATTGCGACGTGCTGCCGCTGTTGAGGGGACTGGGTGCATCTTCTCGTTCAGGGGCCTCGGGCGCGAAGCCGCCGTGCAGTTATCCATCCGTTGCACACACGGTTTTGAGCACGCGATGACCCGGGACTGTTCTAGGCACAAAGCTATGACGGTGACCGAAAAAACCAATTCCCTCTGTCTATAGAGAGCACATTCCAAGGGCGGCTCCCGTTAGCTTGAAAATAAATTAGCTACCGGATTCTACTCAAGTGTCGTTTTCTCCAAAAAGCCGCCCCAGACATTTCCGGGCCCTGCTTCCGTGGCCCCTGTCGGCTCCTCCGA
>NW_011889447.1:98653-102295 GCF_000151845.1 Pteropus vampyrus | reverse complement strand
GTGGGGAGCATTTGGCCCGAGGACTGAACCCGTTGCTACGTGGCTGGCAACTGGGGTCCCCGCCGTGTTTCCTCGCTTTCCACCGGACGCCATTCCGTGTTTGGCTGTCACACCTCAGCCGCGTCCGCCGCCATCCTGTCTCACGATGTCCTCTCGGCGACCTTCACAGGCGTGAGGGGCCCTGGCAGGTGCTGGGCAGAGCGTGTGCCGGGGCTTAGCTGATGCCCTTCCACGGCTGGGCGGGGGCCTGGTTTCCGGGAGGGAGACGGGGCCTTTTCTAAACTCCGCATTTCTGCATGTGCCTCTCACCGCGGCTCGTCTAACCGTGGGGCCTGCGAGCGTAGTTTCCCAGGCTCTCCCCAGGGTTCCGTCACCCGTCCCGCCGCCTCTGCTTCGGGGTGCGGACGCGGCGAAGGGCGAGGGCAGGTGCGAGGCGGGGCCTCCGCCCCCCCGTCTCCCTGCCGGTCCCGTCCGTCCTTTCTTCCGAGACCCGGTTACAGGAACCCCGAGCCGACAGGCCCCCCAGGTTCCCTCGCTTCCGCGTGCGTTTCTCCCCCGTCCTGGGCGAGCTGCTCGGAGCCACCTCCGGCCGCGCAGACTGCTCCTCACACACGTGTCCACGTTGTTCCCCGCAGCGCGGTTTTAGGGTTTCCGTTTCCTTCCTCACGCTCAGACTTCTCTCGGGGCGCGTTTCTGCTGTGCGCGTGCGGAGGGGGTTTTTCGTTTTGACTGTTGGCGGATGCTGGTCCCTCATCGCGTGTGCTCGACAGTCTGTCGGGCGACTCCGTGACGTCGGCTTCGGTCCCCAGGCGCTCGCTGCCCTCAGCGCCCCGGTCCCCGCACGTCTGAGGGTCCAGCTCGCGCCTTCGCTCGGCCCCTCTCGTCTGTCCACGTGCCCGGGACCGCCCTTCCCCGGCACCGACGACGCAGACCCAGGCTTTACGGCCGCACTCCAAGCCTGGCCTTGGGGCGGTGGCTGGCGATCGATCTGAGGTGCAGCCGCTCGAGGGGCCAGCGCCCCGGCCTGAGTCGCAGCTCTGAGTCCCCATGCACCCTCGTGGCCACCGCGCCTCCAGCCGTACCGTTCAGACTCCATCCCACGCTGGGGTCCTGGCCCAGCCCCGGGCTTGGGCAGCGAGCCCGCCCGGCTGAGCTAGTGACCTGCCGCACAACACGGCACGACACGCCCCACCGAGCGAAACAGCCCACGCTTCCCGCCCCGCGGTTTGTGGGGCCCGGGCTTCCCAGGGCTGCCTCAGGGGTGCTGACCCGGCTGCCTCCCTACACCACACACGGCCCAAAGCTCATTCGGTGGGGGCGGAATTCACCCCCGGTGTGACGAGGCCGTGTGACAGGGACCACCACACCTTCTCGCTGGCTGTCGGTTGGGAGCCGCTCTTGGGCCTAGCAGCTGTCTCCGGTTGTAAGGACAGCCCCAGCACGGTGCCGTGTGGTCAGGCCTGCGTGAAGAGCCCTGTCCTCAGAGCTTTCACCTGACACCCTAGAGTCTTCCCACCCAGGGGGGTGTTTTTGTGGGTCGCTTGGCGTGACCCACTCTGGGGCGCTCATGACACACGAGAAATCCTTCGCTGGTGCCATAGTCCAGCGGCTAGAAACAGCCAGATGCCGCACACGGACAGTGTCAGAGACGTGAGGCCAGGGGGTGACAGTCACGGCGTTCCCCCGGGTTTGTCTGCTATGGGCACCTTCAGCCCCGAGGCCACCGTCAGCCCAGCCCCGAGGCCACTGTCTGCTCAGCCCCGAGGCCATTGTCTGCCCAGCCCTGGAGCCACCCTCTGTGCCCAGCCCCGAGGCCACTGTCTGCCCAGCTCCGGAGCCACCGTCCGTGCCCGGCCCAGGAGCCGTGTCCCTGGCTGCGGCTCGGCCCTCTGCCGCACGTTTCCGTCCTGTTCCATCTCTGGGAGGTGTTTACCTCGTTTCCTAATTCCTCTGTGTCTAATTGTGTGTTTTTTTCCTTTACATTTTATCAGTCATTAATTTTTGTTCGAAACAGAGAGCTGACTGACGTAAAGGCACACACTTACGACAGCACCCTGCTCCACCTGCGTTTTGTAAAAGCCTTTTGCTTGATCAGGCTGGACCGGGTTTCTGACCCCAGGGTCCGTCTTAAAGGCAGGGAAGTGTTTAATGAAACAGTCTGGGGAAGATCGGCTGGTAGAGAGGGTCGTCTGGTAAGGAAGGGCTTGGCCAGTATAACTGGGGGCGTCTCTGAGCCATCATATTTGAAGCACGGTTTAAGAAGCGGTCTGCATCTGTGTTAGGGTGAGAACCTCAGCCTCCGTCCCACACAGGAAAGCCCCTCGCGGCTGTGCCGTCGCTGGCTCGGCGTGTCTCCGCCTGCCGTGCCCCTTCACAGGACAGTCTTTTCACACAGTTCGTTACTGCTCCATAGTGTATTACTCGAAAGTCTGGGAGGCAGTGAGTGAACGTGGATGCGAGTAGAGACACTCGAAGCCGAGCTGCAACCTCAGTAAAGCGCAGGCAACGCAGGGGTAGGTCCGGGCCTGGGGCAAAGTCCTCGGGGCTTATTGTCTGTTGTTTGTACAGAAACAGACTATCTCTGCAGACCTTGGCCTTCAGCCTCACGCTTATGGACAAACATACGCCTAATAGTTTCGCCTGGAAGCTAGAGCCTCACCAGAGAAAGTGACTGTTTAAGGACCAGATTGCTAGATAATCACATGAAATGAGTCACAAAATCTCTCTTACGCCGGCCTGCCAGGGCCGGTCCCTTATTTCTTTGTTGGTCTGTCATGTTAAAAGACGGGGAATATTATCCTAAAAAAGGGTTGTGGATTCGAAGGCTTCTTTAACCTTGCCAGTGGGTGCCGGCTGGCGGTGCAGCTTGGTGATTGGAGCACAGACCATGGCATCAGCAGTGTGACACAGGCAGGAAATTTGGTATTTCAGGGTGGGCCTGGAGCTGCTGCAGAGGGTGGTACAGACCCGCGTCTGGGAGCAGAAGGCAGACGCGGTGGACGTGGCCTCCCTGCGCTGCGCTGTGAGAAGCAGTCGGTGTTGCCTGGAGCTTGCACCGTGTCAGGCCAGATGAATTACAGTGCTGCAATTGTGACATGCGGTGAGGCTCCTGCTTCCTTCCCAGGGACATTGTGGGCCAAGTGTGCAGCCTGTGCTAGTGACACCCACATGAGGGAGGAGGCTGCACCCACACGGCCCGGCTTGGGAGTCCCGGCCCATCCACCTCCTCGCCGCCCTTACTCGTCCTGGTCGGCCTCCCAGCAGCCACTGGACACAGGGCCGGTGAGAATCCAGCACGGCCACCGCCCGACCTTCCAGGTGGGAGACCCTGCCACGGGTTGGCTGTTTCCGCGTTTCCTGCACCTGACTCTGAACAGGGTTCGTCATCAAGTTTTGGACATTATTTTAAAAGATTTAATTTATCAGTGACTAGATTAGGGAGCAAAGTTTCCTGGACATTTTTCTAGTCATAAAAATATTATTGCTTTAGAAGAACGTATTAAGCTAACGATGTGCACCATCATATAATCAAAGTTATTAAAAGGGTAAGTAGATTTATTAAGCAAAGGAATGGGACACAAATTTTAGAAAGATTTTCATAAAATAAATTTTTGCTTAATTTCTAACGATTTTTTTTTTTTT
>NW_011889447.1:94499-96753 GCF_000151845.1 Pteropus vampyrus | reverse complement strand
GAGCCAGGCATGGCCTTCCTCGGGGCGGTGGGGGGCCAGTCACTTCAGTGTCACTTTGCATTCGGCCTATGGAGGGCCACATGATCAAACCAGTTGGAACAAAGCAGTTCATTTTAGGCTTGGAAACGGTGCTGGGCATTTCTTGCTCATTTGGAGCACTTGACAAACATACATTCATTTTCTCTCGCAAACATGTGCCAGAGGCGGGCGTCCGTGAGTGCTGGCAGAGCGGTATGTGGCCCCCAGCGGGTCCACGGGGGACAGAGGACTGGAGAAGGCCACCCGAAAGGCCTTCTGTGTGGGCAGTGCTGTGGGTCGCAGGAAGGCCCAGGGGCCATTTTCAGTTCGGGTCGTTTTAAGTGAAGGAGTCATGTGGCGAGCAGACACCCCTCCCGCGGCCTGGGCTGGCTCTGAGGGACATGAGCAGGCCCGGCAGTGTCGAGGGGCTTGGGGACTTTGTCCCACAAGGGCGAGAGCCTTACCCCGAGTGCTCACGGTAGCCTGGAGACAGGGTCTGGTCACACGGGTGTCTGGGTGGTAGACTCTCTGGCACCAGGTGACTGGTGAGTGGCAGGTGGCATAGGAGGACGAGACAGGGGCTAAAGGGTGACAGTTCAGTTCTGGACTTGGGAATGTGAGCGGTTGTAAACATCACCTGGAGGCCAGTGGTAAACATCAGCTGGAGAGTTGCACAGAGCTGCTGAGCAGAGGTCTGGGCTGGACGGGCGGACCGAGCAGTGTCCAGCACACAGGTACTGTGGGGAGGGAGTGGACATTCTTTGCGGCAGGTAGGACGAGGGAAGGGAAGGAGGGCCGGGGGTGCCCCAGTGTGAGCGTAGGGCAGAGGCACGGGGAGGGAAGGACAGGAACAAGCACCCAAGGCCGGGGGACAGGGCGGGGCCAGGAGGCGCGGGGCTAGGACTCTGGCGACGGTGTCAGGCTGTCTGCCCCTGCCCCTGACTCTGTGACCCTGAACCCAGAGCTTGGTTCCTTTAGCCATCTACACCGGACAGCTGTGCAGCTCAGTGCCAGGAGGCTCCCAGTCCGAGGCCAGTCGGTGCCAGCTGGGTTTGATGACTGGGACATCCGAAGAGACCATAGCTTGCTCTCAGAGTTTGGGGACGGTGACGAAAAGATGATTTAAGATGAGCATGTGACCTTACCTTCAGGAAGGGCCAGTAGAATAGGGCAAGTGCAGACCCTGCAGGGCGCAGAGAGTCTCGGGGAGTTGGCAGGTTCCGTAGGACAGGCCACCTGCCAGCAGCCTGGATGGATCAGCTGCGTGTGCGCTGTTTTTAAGAGCCTCTGGTAATCAGATCACACACGCTTTTAACGTCTTGTTTAAAGGATTCTTGGTGTTGTGAGTTCTGGTTTCATAGATAAGCTAATGAGAACAAAGGTGATTAAAAGAATCTGAAAACAAAAGCAAAAACCAAGCCAGGCGATACCAAAACGACGAAATAGGACTTAACCTCTGATGATTCAGGAGGTCCTCACTCCCTGTCCCGCGGGGCCCCCACCAGTGGTGTGGAAAGCAGTTGTGAGCTGCGTGAAGGGGAGGACGGTTCGCAGGTGTGCGTGAGCCGCGTAGAGACGGCGAGGTGCACCTGCTTTTTACCTTTGGATTTTCCTTGGGTGAAATCACGCTGTGTTTTAGAGATAAACACCCAAGGTTAGATTTCTATTTTAACATGCACGTGACCTTTTGACTCTGTAATTAGAGGGTATTTTGAGAAAACGTTTATGTAAATGAACAGGTTAGGAAACCAGCCAACAAGAGCACACAGTGCATAGTGTTCTGTAATTGGTCGTGAGGAATATTGGTGCTTAGCTGGTCATGACGACATCTGCACTCGTCATGTGTTCACACAGCGTTCACAGCACCACATGGGTTTCGGGACAGCCCGTGGAGGTTTTTTTGAGTGAAATGAGCTTAGATGTTCAGCATTTTTAGGGCGAAGTCCTTCACGCATGTAGCTTTGGACCTTGACGCTGCTCCCCGCGGGAAACTCTAGCCGCGCTCCGTCGTCAGCACCGTTTGGGGTGGAGTTGGGTGCTGTGTGCCCCGTGCTGGCTCCCTCCGGCAGGCGGCCCAACTTTGCCTGTGGCCTGGGCCAGACTTCTGACAGGTCCAGGTTGAGTGGTCAGCAACTCTGACCTGCTCGTCGCTCCTGTACAGAGGTGACGAATGCCAAGTTGATGTCAACGTTGCTTTGAGTGCCACACGTCGGACGGCATTTAGGAGTGCAGACCT